>NC_060961.1:8614056-8621556 GCF_910589235.1 Vespa crabro
AAAAGGGTACCGAAGACAACCGGAAGTTTTTGTCACGTTTTAAAAGACCCCGTTTTTCTTCTTTTTCTCTCTCTCATTTCTATTATAATTCTATATGAACTCTAATATCGTGGAACTCTCGCGATAATTTTCTTATGAAAAAGATAAAAATATATTCAAAAGAAATTTTTTTTGGTATTATAATGTTCGCTAAAATCAGATAAATTTTTATTAAATAAATTATTGCTTATATCCATTCCTAAATATATATATATATATATATGTATATGTTGGTAAAACAGAGAGGTCTAATATTTTTAGGGCTTATAGTATTAACCGACACAAGTAAAAAATATCTATTTAACACGGGTCCTAAAATTAATTTCAAAGTAAATTAACTTTTAATATGTATGAAGATTCGATATCGTAAGCGAGATGGCAATTATTCCATTATTAACATCTGTAATAATTTATACTTATTTTCGTAATAAACTTATCTCGTGAAACTTTGAACTAGTACATTTCCAATCAAATTCCTCTATCTACGTTCAATATATTGCCAAGAAGATTCATTAGACACTTTTTACTTATCTCAATAAATACTATAAATTTTGAAAATATCTGACATCTCTTTTTTTAACCACCTTGTATATATGTACGTGTTAGACCTCGACTGCATCTCGTAGAATAATAATTATACTCGTTATTCGATACAGAGATTAGTTGTCACCCGATAATGTCATGTTTCGTTTGAAACGAAGTCAATTTGTCATAAATCATTCAAATGACGACGAGACACATGAGAAAATTATCGTGCAACAAAATACGCATGACATATTCCATGTCTATCTTTTTCTTATTCTCTTATTTCCTCACTTTAGACCTTTTATTTTTACTCCCATTTATTTTTATCAGGTGGGTCTTCATCGGGAACGGTAGCATTGCAGAATCGACGATGCACGACAAACTGTGCGGTGCAGCAGTCTAATTAGCAACCGTCTAATGCCTTATCCTTCTATCCTATTCTGTATATTTCTCTCTCTCTCTTTCAACTCGCGTAAAAGTTAAAGGAAGTCTAATCGTCGGACGGTAATGATACGACCTTCCCGATCTTCCACGTTGGGAACGGACAGGCACGATTAACGGCGGACGAATCACCGTTCTCTTGCTACTACGATCTCATCAACCATCAAATCCATCCTCCGTCATCCGGCGCTTAAACTCGTAAAACGTTTTTCAGAAACATCACTTCGAACTTCATTCAGGTTAACGGCATGGCAAGTTATAAGGGGGAAACTGAAGAAAAAGAAAAAAAAAGAAAAAATGAACATTTTTTTTTTAAATAAAACGAAGTATGCTAAAACGATAAAACATTTACGTACGATATTATTTCCACAAGAGGACAATTTAAAAAAAAAATTAAAGATTTTGTATCTGATATTAAAAAAAAAAAAAAAAAAAAAAAAAAAAAAAAAAAAAAAAAAAAATCGAAAAAGAAAAATATAAAAATACGAAGGAAATAAAGAGGAGGAATAATAAACAATTTTATCTTCTAAATCCGATCATCAGTGATTGTCGAATCGAAGTTAATGGAAAAAAACGTCATTTGTCGAGCTCGTAAAATAGTTTTAAATCGAGGATGTATGATTCGTCACGGCTTTGCTAAAGCCTCTGATTCATTATGAAAATAAACGATTATTTCAGATCGATGTATCGGTTTTGAAGGTGATCGTCGGTGGATCGGTGCATGAGAGCGTTAAACCGTGATCGAACTAAACCGAACCCGGGTTACGAAAATAGGGGTGAGCAGGGAGAGAAGGTGACAAGAGGGGGACCAGAAGCGGAGGCAATGGCAGGGAGATACACTTCGAACACGGATACAAATTTCCTCGACGATTTGGTAATCCGTCCGTGACAAAACGAAATCTATAGGCAGCTGTGCTAACAGGCATTAGTCTAAATCGACTGCAACTCCTTCCTTTAAGACGATCGCGTGTGTGACCACCGACGACGACGACGAGTTTATTTCAAATACGATCTGATTATTCATTTTCAACGAATGAGAGGAGAAAAATTGAATTAAACAAAATATGTACGTATATATAAAAATCAAAGAAAAAAAATATATAAATTGAATAAACAACAATAGTGAAAAGATCGTTCGTTAAATAAAAAAGAAAAAGAAAAATGATTATAAAAATTTTTTAGTTTAGAAATTTATTTTAGAAACGGTGATATAATTATGTTAAATTATCATTAATAAAATTATGATTTGATAATTAAAATGTAGAAAGAGAGAAAAATAGAGAGAGAAGGAGCAAGAGAGAGAGAGAGAGAGAGAGAGAGAAAGAGGAATACAGAGAGAGAAAGAGCAAGAGAGAAAGAAAGAAAGATAGAGAGAGCAAGAGAGAGAGAGAGAGATAGCAAGAGAGAAAAAGAGAGAGAGAGAGGAAACAAAAGAGAGAGAGAGAGATAGAGAGAGAAAAGGAAAGTATGTAGAAATACAAACGTTATTTGTAAAAAACAAAACAGACAAACGAACAAAAAATGAGAAAAAGAGAGAAAAAAGAAATACTTTATAAAAATTTATTCATAAATAAACGATCGTTTCTATCGTATAATTACGTCGAATGTAAATTATGATTGATAATTAAAATACAGACGAAGATAGATATATATGATAGATAGAGAGATAGATGGGGATAAAGACAGAGATAGAGATAGATATATAAATAGATAGATAGATAGATAGATAGATAAATAGATAGAGAGAGAGAGAGAGAGAGAGAGAGAGAGAGAGAGAGAGAAATAGTGAGACAGGGTAATTTCGTTCAGTTAAAACCTCGGTAAATGTCGGGTTTTAAATTGAAGTGTAGGAAATGATTTATCCATCAAACGTCCGGATTGTCTCACGGTTATTCGCAAAATGACGTCTACTAACGAGAAAAGTAGGGTGGGGAGGGTGGTGTTTGGTGGAGAAAAGTGAGAGGGGGTTGGGGGAGAGGGAGGGAGAAGGAGGGAGAAGGAGGGGAGGGCGAGAAAAATTTTTTTCTGCTTTAAATTTCACATATACACACTTCTTCGTATACGCGATTGGTTTAGGTTCGTACCGGCGGTAGGTGAGAGAAGTGGGGGTAGCTGGAACAGGATAGGAGAGCAAAGGGGGTCTGGGGAGAGGTACGTGCTTCGTATCGAAACGTCTTCCAGTCATTCTCACACATCTTTTCCTTTCTCTTTATCGTTCTCCCTGACGTTTATCGACTTTAAGCGCCGGGGAATAACGACGACGTATCCTTCTTTCGCGACGCGAATAAAGCGGGTCCTCATCGAAACGCAATGTCCGCGTAATTGCGCGAAGAGCCGTTTCCGTGTAATTTAATGGTTAGAATGACTGGGGGGATACACATAGCGAGGATTCCATCGCGCCATGTAGTACGAAGAACGCGAGAGAGGAATCGACATTCCACGGCGCGTCACGTGGTCATACCTACCTACTATATAAATTAAGCGCTCGATAAAGTAGGTACGGGAGAACGAGCGAACCACTACTACTATCAGGGAGAAGGAGGAGGAGAAGGGATTGGACGAGAGGATTACGAATAAATCAACAAGAAACTTTTCGCTTAGACACTTCGATTTTTTCTATGAATTTTTGTCCTTTTTTTTTTTTTAATTTCTTTCGGATTTTCGTTTTGTTTCGTTTCGTTTCGTTCGTTTTTTTTTTTTAGATTCATTTCTTGAACAAAAATTTGTTTTCAAATTGCGTTTCAACGATTTCTTTCTTTTTTGTTTTTTCTTTCAATTTTTTTTTGACACTTTTATTGAGTTCACATTTACGATTTAGTTGATGTATTCTCTCTCTCTCTCTCTCTCTCTCTCTCTCTCTCTCTCTCTCTCTCTCTCTCTCTCTTTCTCTCTTTATCTATCTCTATCTGTGTGTACAATGAACGCGAGATGTGTCGACATTCCACGATTGGTCATGTGTTATATATATATATATATATATATATATATATATATATATATATACTACTATATTAATTAAACGCTCGATAAAGTACGTGATAGCTGACTCGCACACATAAATCGACAACTTTTCGTGTTGACTTCGTGTCGTTCTTCGTTTTTATTTTGTTCTTTTCTTTTTTTATAGAAAAATTTGAAATAGCTTTTCGACGATAAAAAAAAACGAATAATTATGACGATCATAAGACGATACTTATTATTGAACGATTTTATCATTGAATTTACACCTACGATATTGCTTGATGAGTTTTCTACGTACGAAGAACGCGAGGTGTGTCAACATTCCATAGCAGGTCACGTGGTATATCTACTGTGCATATATATATATATATATATATATATATATATATATATATATATAAATTAAATGGTTGATATAAATTAAATACGCGAGAACGAATCGAATCATCTACGTACGTATATATATATATATATATATATATAACACATGACTATATATATATATATAAATCCAGGAACTTTTCGTTAACTACTCTTCGACTCGTCCATTTTTATATTATTTCTTTTGTTTTCTTTCTTTTCATCAATCTTTCGAGAATAAAGAAATTTTTATTGATTTTCGATGATGAAAACGTACGATCAGGAGGACTATTTTCTTTTTTTTCTATTTTTTTTCCTTTTTTTTTCTTTTTTTTTTAGACGATTTCGTCGATTTTAATATCTGCGATTAGATAGAAACACTTTGATCTTAACGTTATGTTAATAAATCTATGGAATGAGAAACAGATTACATCGACGTCTGTCTGCCTTGCCTCGCCTTGTCTCGTTTCGTTTTGCCTCACCTCACCTCACCTCACCTCGTCTCGCCTAGCCTTGTCTCGTCTCGTCTCGTCTCGTCTCGTCTCGTCTCGTCTCGTCTCGTCTCGTCCCGCCCCGTCCTCGTCTCGCCACGTCTCGACTAGCCTAGCCTAGCCTAGCCTAGCCTATCTCACACGCTTAGCTACTTTCCATGCCCACGCACGGAAACTTGAAAGTATTAACAGTAGGATAAACGTTCAGTGAAATATTCCGATGGACGCAATAACATATACGCTTCTTACTTATTACGACAGAAATAGGCAAGTATTAATCGCCGTTGTTGTTGGCGCGCGCGCACGCGCGCTTGTACGCACGCGCTCGGCCATATTGACGATAAAAATCTCGTTAAATTCTGTCGAAATACACGAACTCGTCTTTCGATCGGGTCACATTTAACGACGAACTTATTAACGCGGTTAATTAAATCTAAAAGGAAGGAAAAAATAGATAAAGAAAAAGAAAATAAAGAAAAAATAAGCGAAGAAAGTAAAAGATAAAATTGTTATTAATTTTGCTTCAGATTTATTATGCGTCTTTCGATCTTTTCTATCTACATTATTGCACGTGCGTCCATCGATCATGCTATATCTAATCGATTATATCTTTATAGATAATACATCCCATCGAGAATAACATTCTGTGATCGACGAATCTCGAATATTATTAACTATTTTTAAATCGATATTTATCGTATGGATATACATCCTTGAAAATATTTATCTGAACCGAAATTTAAACTGATCGTCTGTTTGAAATGGTCGTAGAATTTCTTTTTTTAGAAAAATTGAAGTCATGAAATTTTTATGTGCTACTGAGAAGAACAAAAAAAAAAGAAAATATCTAAAAAATTAAATTTATTCTACTTTTTCGTTTTTTTTTTTTTTTCTTTAATTTTCAGAACTTGAAAAAAGAAATGAAATGAAAGAAAGAAACGAGCCACCGCCAGTGTCAATGTTTAAGATCTGTCACAAAAACAAGAATCGCGAAATTTTCTGTTAAGAAAAGAAAAAAAGAAAAAATAAGAAAAAGCATAAAAAAAATTAAAAGCCAAGAAAAGAGAAAAGAAACGAGAAAGAAAAATATTTCGGAAATTAAATTTTCCCCATTCTTTTTATTTTCTTGATGATCTTTAGAACCTAAAGGGAAAAAGAAAAGAAAACGAAAGAAACGAAAAGAAAAGAAAAAAAAGAAAAGAGAAGAAAAGAACGAGTCACTGATGCCATGGTGCGATCGTTATTACCTCCCCTTCGCCATTTCCCTTTATTGCACTTTAAGCTGTAAGTACGGCTAAGTACCGACGATGTATCACGCGGAAGGATCAAGAGTACGCGCTATGGATAAAAGGCTGGCACGGGGGTCACACAACCGCGACGATTCCTTTGGTTCCTAGTGATCGTCCGAACATGATGCCTAGTGATGATTAGGTTGGTTGTGGTAGTTATCGAACGGGGATAATCGGTGGCACGGGATCGTTGAAAATTATTAACGTTCTGTTCCTACTACGATCGAGCTACGTCTTTCAACTGACTTAATGAAAGACAAGGAGAAAGATAGAGATTATAAGTAAAAAAGGGATATAGTAAATTAAACCTTTTACAAGTATAAATTTTACATCACATTATTCCATCATTCTAAATAATTACCGAATATATGTAATTTTTCTTCTTTTTTTTTTACTTAATATATATGTATAATATAATGTATATATATATATATATATATATATATATATATATATATATATATATATATAAATTATCTCTTTTTGCTTGACGAAAGCTAAAGTGATTTTTTCGTTTGCGAAATGAAAGATCGATGATGCAAATGAATATGAGTCCACGTACAGATTAAATATTGATTCGTATGTTCGATGTTTATTTGTGTGTATGTATGTATGTGTGTCAAACGTCACCACCTGTGTGCATAGACCGTGGCTAAAGAGATTTCCTTTTACTTCCCTTTCTACTAGATTAAATCTCGATCTCCGTAATTCCTAGACGTTGCACGACTAGGGTGGCGGTTGATCTAACGTAGCCGAGTTAAATGTGCTTTGGTGAGGGTCGAAAATGAGATGACGTTAGGTGTAAACCATTTTCTTGATGTAACTATTATGAAACGTAGTCCTATCGTAATCTATTATGATTAAGATCGTTCTTATTGCACATACATACA
Organism: Vespa crabro; assembly: GCF_910589235.1. NCBI lineage: Eukaryota > Metazoa > Arthropoda > Insecta > Hymenoptera > Vespidae > Vespa > Vespa crabro. Next base: position 8,621,053 of record NC_060961.1, read on the forward strand.
CACACACACACACACACACACACACACATGTTATACGTAAAACGAACTTAATTAAAAAGAAATTTTACTTCGAAACAAGAGCGTTTCATTTTCCGGTTTTAATGTGAAATTGTTAAAAGGTAAGATCGAAGAAACAAAAAAGAAAAAAGAAATAAGAAAAGATAAAGGTTTTCTTGGTAATCTTTGTGGTATTTCGAGGAAACGATACGTAAACGATAATAATCGCCCCGTTAACGTCGCTCTCCCGGCGATTTTTTAATCGCGGGGTCTCTTTTGATCCAGGCGCTGATCGTAATGTTACGTTTCCGCAACATCACACAACCAGTAGGTACCTACCTTTCAAGGTTACGGTAAAAAGAAGAATAAAAAAACAAAAAAGGAAAAAAAAATAAAAGGAAGAGGAAGAAAAAAGAGATAAAAGAAAAACAAGAGAAGAGAAGAAGAAAAAAAGGCTTCACGAGAGACGCTTATGAGAAACACCTTTATCGCCTTCGGTGCAACATT
>NC_060961.1:8626556-8641556 GCF_910589235.1 Vespa crabro
ATATATATATATATATGATAACTAAATTGTTTATGTAATATTATATTCTAATTATTTTAATATACAATAATATTTTGACTCATTCATTTTTAAACAAATTATTAGATCTCTGATATTTTTCATTAACTATATATACATACATAAATATTTACGAATATATTTAATTACGTTTTGATCTATTTCTAAACAACTTATTACATACCCACATATTGGATTTATCATATTGAAAAAAAATTTACTATTCTCAAGAATAATAAGCAAACTCTTTAACTTTAACTCATTGCAATATTTGGCAAGAAACACAGTGAGCGAATTAAAGAGAAAAAGAAAGAGAAAGAGAGAGAGAGAGAAAGAGAAAGATAGATAGAGAGAGGGAGAGAGAGAGAGAGAGAGAATATGGCAAAAGGCACTCGCGTGGTTATCGTTTAAGAGTCAAGGTGCTTCATTTGCATCATTGACGACTAAATTGGACGCGTGAATGGAGCTAGCTCGCGGCGAACAGATTAACGGCCGACAGAAACGACTGCCCGAGGAAGGAAGAGAAGCTGAAAGAGTGGAATATGAGATAAGTTCCACAAACGCGCCGACCTTATATACGTAACAGCCTGCCTCTGCGTCTGCCGGCTGATTCGAAGCAGAAGCCTCGTTCGCGAGATAGGACACTTCTGTTTATCGTTTGTGGTAGAAAAACGTTCCTGCCCACACTCGTGATCATTCTCGCCTGCGATACGTATTTTCATAATATTTTCGGCCATGGCAAACATGGCGGATCGTATCCATTACTGCCTACCTACCAATCAAAATTCTAATAATTCGTTCGGAAAATATAAAGAAAAATTATTAAGGTTCATCAACAAATTTTCGTTTGATCAGGATACGTTGTTATTATTATCGTTATTATTACCTTTAAAAAAAAAAAGAATTTATTTTTTGGAGAGAAGACTAAACTTTGCGATGATTCTAAAAAAATTGATATACATTATGTGACATTTTAAAGCGGAATAATTTGTTATACTACGATGAAAAAAGCCTTACGAAATATTGCTATGCTAAATTTAAATTTTTCCCGAAACAAACAAACATAAAGGGGTGATTTAATAAAAAGAGGAAATTATATAAAAAAAATACTGAAAGAAATATTCGAAGATAATAACATTACTTATTAGATTCTTGCATGATTCCCCGGAAGGATAATTGATTTATTACTTATAACGTCGGCATAGAAAAAAAGAAAAAAAAAAGAAAAAAAAAGGAAAAAATATAATCTCTCTCGATAATTATGATACTCGATAGATGAGTATCATAATTAAAGAAAAATCTATATCTCGGTAGGGTGTACCATCAACGTGTTTCATATTAGATTAGAGTCAATTTTCCGTGTTATTCGGCACCTACGCTGATTCCTCTCGTCCCTCTCGTTTCTTCTTTCGGTCAACAGATTGCAGAGTTAATCGGCCGTGAAGAGAGCAAATCGTTTCGCGCGATTATCCTGCCACATTGTTTCCTAACCCCCCCACAAAAGAGAGAGAGGGAGAGAGAAAATCGCAATAGGGGTTATCTTTATACGTATATATGGATGTTCGTGTGCGTGTGTGTATGCGCGCATGTATAACGCTAATCGTCTCGCGTATAAGAGGAGTAATCGATTCGCGACGCTCATAGGATTCACGAGAGCGTACGCGAATACTCGAAAGGAGGGGTGAAAGTTCGAAAAGGAGGGACCGTTTTACGGAACGAAGCGGAAGACTGGAAAAGGACAGACTAGACCGTGCCTTAGTGTTTTACGAGGGGTGCCGTTTAATTATTCCACGGGAATCCAGCAATTTTCCGTTTTATCGCTTTCGTGCAATGACTCTCGACATAGAGAGAGAGACAAAGAGGAAAAGGAAGAGAGAGAGAGAGAGAGAGGGAGAGAGAGAGAAAGAGAAGGAAGCTGGTAGATTCAGTTCAAACAAGGGTGAATCGACAAAGCTTCCTTTCGTTTCTTTCGTTATCTACTTCTACTTTGCAACATAATTAATATTGTTTAAACAATACACGCATATATATATATTCTCTTGAATGTAATAAAAAAAAATATATATATATGTATTATATTATATATATAATAAAAATCATTATTATTTGATAATATCTATAATAATAATTATTATTTTTATTTAACGAAAATAATATTCTTTAAAAAGAACTTATATAAATAAATGAAGATCTTGACAGTATAAGGACCGCCATACTCGAAGACTATGCTTCTCATCATGATCTATAAGTATCTAATCTCTCTCTCTCTCTCTCTCTCTCTCTCTCTCTCTCTCCCTCTTCCTCTCCCTTTTTTAACTTCAAGCAAGAGATGCAACGTGGCTTTGAAAGGGCCATAAGAGTAGAATTTTTTCTACGGCTTCGCGACAATGGCAAATAGTCTTAGCCTAAGTTCTAAATTTGTAAGTAAAATAAATGGACTGATTTATGGTATCGTCAACTATAAAAAAAAGGTTCATCCTTCGCCCAATAATATCACAGCTTTGTACGTAAGTACATTAAATTTGTGTACATCGTACATTCTTATACAATTTCTTTTTTTTCCTCTAACGGGAGGGAAAGAGAACTTTTCTTTTTTTTGTCTCTCTCTCTCTCTCTCTCTCTCTCTCTCTCTCTTTCTCTTTCTCTTTCTCTCTTTCTCTCTCTATCTTTCTCTTTCCTTTCATTTTATTTTCAACGAAAGTACGATGGAAATAAACAGGAGCTCGTCCTGATCCGAATAATTTTCAGGTGAACGATTATTTTAAAAAGTGAAACATTTGCCGAAAATCGACCCAATCGGAATCGGATGGATACACTCGAAGAGAAATACACGAAAATTATAATAATCATCCTCTTCCCGCGAGGAAATCGTTGAAGACTGAGGGAAGAGTTGATCGCGGGCCCGGGGCTAACGATTATTATCCGTCCTCTCCTCGATAATATTTCTCTTCTCTTCTGTTAACGAGAATTCTGGTACGAAATTGCAACAAACTTGCAGGTACGTTGCTACCGTTCGAAAAATCGGTCCCAGAGTCACAGAGGATATATTTCTTCCCTTCTATTGCGAAATACTCGCGATCGGCAAATACCAATGTACAAAGGTGCACGCTACCTCACCACGGCGAATATTACAGAACGAAAGATATTCTCCTCGCGAGACCTCTTTACGACTCTCTCTCTTTCTCTCTCCCTCTCTCTCTCTTTTACTCTTGAGCGCATGTTGTACGAGTGCGTGAAGAGACGATAATCGCGCGTAGTCACGATAACTCTACTTTACGATCCGAAAATGCTCCGGTACTTGGAATCGGACTGTTTAGTTTAAAAAGAATAAACTGGGACAGAAGCTTCAGAGTTCAAAAAAAAAAGAAAATAAAAAAATTAAAAAGAAAAGACTAAAAAAAAGCCAAAAAAATCACAAAAGGAAAGAAAGTAGAAAGAAAAAAGAAAGAAAAGAAATATGAACATGAACACGATACGTGAAAAGATAAAAGAACGATGAATAAGGTAGATAACCATAGAAAAAGAAATGAAAAGGAAAGAGAAAAGAGAGAGAGAGAGAGAGAGAGAGAGAGAAGGGATAAGATAGAGGAAGATAGAAATAAATTTTGTCACCAGTGCCGAGTTTTCCTTTCGCGCAAGCCTCGTTCTTTCCGTCCAATGGCCGAACGAGAATCAGCCCTTCCTCCTTCCCTAACATAAACGTTTCCCCCAACCTCTTCTCCTCTCTTCTTCCACTTCCTCGCGCCGTCGCCACGAGACCAAGTGCCTCTGACGGTAGGTGCCCGATCAACCATTTGTCAGCAGTCTCCTGGCTTTCCCATTTTCCGGCCGATTTCCCAACAACGACAGCGATATCCAGTAGATACCCTCCTAACCCCTCCTTCAAATCCTTCCTATCTAATACTATCACCAACGTGGCTTCCAAACGCTTTCGAGTCTCCATTGGAGGAATAAATGTATCTCTATAAATGTGGGTGTGTGTGTGTATTTGACTATGTATGTATGTATGTATGTATGTATGTATGTATGTATGTATGTATGTGTGTGTGTGTGTGTGTGTATGTGAAAGAGAGAGACAGAGAGAGAGAGAGAGAGAGAGGGACAGAGAGGGACGAATGACACCGCTATTATCTTCGCCACGAACGTCCTTTCGAGGGTTGCTCAACGGGAAAAGCTCATTTTCACGTTAGCGTGGAAATGCCACTTCGTTTTCCACATCGGTGTAACTCCTCGTTGGGATTACATCGATATACGATATAAGGTAAAACGATCGATGTTACTTAAACTCCACGAATTTCACTTACGATTTAGTGGACTGAAAGAAAGAGAGAGAAAGACAATGTTATCGATTTTTTTCTCTCACCCTCTCCCTTTCTCTCTCTCTCTCTTTCTCTCTCTTTCTCTCTCTTTCTCTCTCTTTTTATATTTATTACTTTTTAAGATCAATTTAATTAAAAAAAGAAAAAGAAATGAACTAAAATAAAATAAAAGAAAAGGAAAGAAAAGAAAAGGGAAAGATAAGAAAGAAATACAAAATGGAGTAATATGACATACGAGTCTTGACTACAGAAAAAAAAAAGAAAAAAAATTCTCTACGCTACCTTTTTATATATTATGTATTATAATTATTTACATTATATTTTATATTATATTATATAACTTGATAAAGAATAAAAATGAAAAAGGTAATAATATAAATAAAATAAAATTATTATAATTGTTTCTCATAGTGATCCATGTAAAGAAAACAAAAAAGAATATAAACTTATGGATTGTTCGGACACACTATTATCACTTGTATTTTTTTCAATAAAACAGAAGGATTTATTTTTGGTCTTGCTCGTTTGTCTTCCTTATCCTCGCGCAAACCAACCAACCAACTAACCAAACAACCAACCAACGAACAAACCAACCAACCGACCAACCAATCAACCAACCGACCGACGGACCACCTCGATAAATCAATAGAAACTTCTCTTCTTCTCCTGGAAACTTCGATGAATCGTTAATGAACGGATCGTTCTTAATTTCTCGTTCAACGGATAATCCATAAAATTATTCTCTTTCTCTCTCTCTCTCGTTACGCATGATTAAAGGAAATTAAATAATCATTTCTCTCTCTCTCTCTTTCTTTCTCTCTCTCTCTCTCTCTCTCTCTATCTTTCTTTCTCCCCCTTTCTCTTGTTAGAATTCATTTCCACACGAGGACAAAGTGAAAGTGCCGTTCGAAATGATTAATCTAAAAGGTTGTCCCCGACCGTTAATAATTTCGAGAAATTATTTTCTTTTTTTTTGCTTTTTCAATTTTTTTCTGAATAATTCCATATAATTATCCCCGTATATTTCTGTTCAACGAAACTTCATTGCCAAGAAAATATCTTAGTATATCTTTAAGAATTTTCGTCGTTCGCTTAACTCATAAATGACGGATTATGTAAATACCTACATATTCGCATCAATCAAAAAAAATATCTACTCTTTCTTTTTCTTTTTTTTTCCTTCTTTTGCACAAAATCGTATTCATCTTTAACTGTTTAAATCGAACATCTTGATGAATAATCTTTAAAGGTACAGGTACTTTTCTTTTTTTTTGTCTTTTTCTTTAATTTTTTTTTCTTTTTCGTTTTTTTCCTTGAAGAAGAGAAACCCCCAATATAGAAATTTGATCAAGAAATGAGAAACATCGTTATTTTGCATGTTAATAACGTCATGTCGATCTATATCTCTTTATCATTTCTCATCTTTCCTTACGTAAGAAAGAAAGGGGGAGAAAAATAATCTCTTTTCACCAAATTTATTTTTTCTAGAGATATATTTTTATTCGAAGATAGAAAAGAGAAAGAACGAAAAAAATACATATGTATATAACGATATACCTAAAGTACCGAACCCTCTCCAATTTTATCGTCGATCTCGTTCACATAAAATAATCGCAATGCCGTTCTTCTTTCTTTTGAAAGAGAGAATCACTAATGAGGATCGCGTGTGCACTAAGAGCCGAAAAGTTGGACCCGCGAATCTCGGCTAAGCGGAAAGTTGAACGGCAAGCCTAGCTCGACTTCCTGGTAGGATATACTCTCCTTCTTTCCTTACCATTTACCGGTGTCCGTCGCTCTTTAAGGGGGATGAAACGCGATATCCGTAAACCCCATTCGATATCTCGTTATTATAATACGTCAGACGAGCTCAGCTCGTTAACCTCTCGCTAGATTCAACAGAAACATTACAGGGACGCTCCAGTTTTAACATGTAACAATATACTCCCCTATCGAAATGTTAAAACAACAACGTTTTCTTCGATAATAATTTGCGACGACCTAATTCCGTAAGAAAAATTTTAATTCGAATATCAATACTATTTAATATGATACGATTTTCTATTTTATTCCGAATTTTTCTACTTTTTTTTTCATTTCTTATATAACACAAAAATTTTTTTTACATACGATTTACTCGTGATATATTTGTTTAATCGTCATTATTATTATTGACTCGTCACATTGACGGATATATTAAGGACATTTTTCGTTATAACATTAGTCTCGTGTCGTTAGATAAATAAAAAACAAAAAACTTAATGAATTGTCATAATATATCTGATAATAACGAAATATTTGCTTAAAAGTATATTTAATCAAAATTAATCATTTCGACGATGAACAATGATAAATTGATATTCGATGAGGTAATAAATTATACAGTTAATACATCTAGTTTCTTCTAATTTATTAGTTAGGAGAACGAGAATAAATAAAAGATTAAAGATTAAAGAGAAAAAGAAAGAGAAAGAGAAAGAAAAAGAAAAATACAGTCGGCAACGGTGATCGATGTCCCATTGTGTATAGTCGATTGAGAAAAATATATGTATAAAGGAAAACAGAAAGAAACGAGGAGAGTTAAAAAGATCGAACGACGATAGGAGAAAATAGTTTGCTCGCTCGTGTGTATCGTCGGAAGAAAAACGTAAAAACCACGTGTGACATATGTCTGCTCTCTTTCTTATTTATTTCGAGCTGGCATGGATGGCTCTAACTTGTTCTAGAGAACGCGAGGCCTTTAGAAGAACGAAGAATATTTAGTGAGACCAGCGATGGTTAATGGCGATGCATACGTACGAAGTGTTATATAGGATACATACATACTTATATACATAAAAACATAGAGAGATACATAATCTTAGTAAGTAGACACCGTCGCGAATAGAAATGCGGGCATCATAACTGTGAGAACGTAAGAATGTTAAAAACGCACACCTTTTCTCTGTTATTTCTATGCTATTTCTTGCTCGTTAAATGTTAAAATCAAACGAAACTTTTAACCTTGTAATATGATATCTAACGAAACGTGCGAATTTTTAATTTCTCTAAAAAAAGCAAAACAAAAGGATATTTCCATTTAAAATATTATATTATAAAATATCATAATAAGATTTTATATCATTGAAGTATGATTGATAATCAAATAATTTTAATAGTTTCTAATTGTTATCTTTTTTATATATATATATATATATGTATATATATATATATATATATATATATATATACCTATAAAATATAAATATATCATTGTGTCTGAAAAGTTTCGTAAAGAAAATATTTATTTTTAATTATTTATATTTCGGTAATTTTCAAGGGAACAGTTATCGTACATTTAATATTTTATTTTTTTTAAGCACATACCAATGTACTTACTTAAGTATATATCTAATTAATTTCATACTTTAAAATAACTATCCTTAATACTTCAGTAATTTTGAAATGAAGAGTTTTCATTTAGATAATACTATACATTTTGCAAGTAGTTACTTACATCTACCTATATTTAGATGATGTATCCAATTAATATATAAATATATATATATATTTTTTTATATAATTAACTAAATCATAAATAAAACATCAAGGACTTAAAAAGTTTCATACATTAAATTAGGTATCTTCAATCTTTCAGTAGCTAATTTTCAAGTGAAGAGACAAAGAAAGAAAAATTAAAAAGGGAGAACGTAGAGAGGTAAAGAAAAAAGAAGAAAAAGAGAAAAAAGAACAGGAATATATATGTAGATAGATATGGGAAAAAGGTGTAACGAAAGGTGATAAAAAGATCGAGAGATTAAAAGGTAGGTACGCTTCGAAGCGTGCGTGCATGAGAATTAATACTGCTTGGTTCCAGACCGAGTGTCTAATTGAAGGATGCGAAACGCGTAGAAGAACCCCCATCCCTATCTCCCTGTATTCCCCTTAACACCCGCACTCCACCCTTCCTCTCCAATCCAGCCCTCTTGGTTTCTATACTCTGGAGAGACATATATCTAGCGCAAACATGGCCGTCCAAGGTCCTCCGAGCGTATCGAGCATCGGTGGTATCATGTTTGATTCCGCTAATAACTCTACGATCGATCAGACCACCTTCGTATTCTTTATTTCCTTTCTTTTATCTTTTTCCTCTAGTTATTTTTTCTTTTTTATATTATTTCTCAATCTACGAACGATCCAAAGATTCTTCGTATTTAAAATCTTTCGCATTCTTATTTTATCTTTAAAATGTCGCAATTATTGTATTTATACATGTTTATACATATTTATACATGTTTATAGTATTTATATATATATATATAAAAATATATATTTATATATATATATATTATATATATATATATAAACCTAATATAATATATATTTATATATATATATATATATATATATATAAAGGTTGAATCAAAAGTTCTAGATAATTTGTTTAAATCTCGGAAATTCTTTCAAAGAGTAATTCTTTTCAAAGAGTAATTCTTTTTTCTTTCACACTGTAAAACTGCAAGAAATATCTAGGAATTTTCTAAACATTTTTATATACATATATAAATATATATATATATATATATATATATATATATATATATACATATTTCATTAGTAATATAAAGATTTCTTTTTAACTAAATGTTTAAAGATAACGCTAAAAAAATAGAAAAATAGAAAAAGAGATTAAAAAAAGAAAAAAACAAACACTGCCAAGTTATTGTTTTCCCCTTTCCCTCCTATCCCCTTCTCTGCACCGATCTCATAATTGTTTTCTGTTCTATCAATCAACATGCTTGATGATGATAAAGATATTTTCGAAGCTCCGTTGGTCCGTTCGTGACACGATAACAGCTTTTTAAATAGGCGCTTAAGTCAGTATTTTTTCAAGGAAAATCACGAATACCGCGATGTAATGTAATAATGTAGGTCTTTTTAATTAAGGATTATTCGTATCTATTATATATCGCACGAACGTTTCTATATAATCGACGTATCTTTCTATTGATGATATGTTCGGATTATATTGTTATTAACAAATTTTTGGTTCTTCTCGTAAGCTAACGATTATAAACATTAGTAAAATATATGAATAATGCCACAAGTTATAAAGATATATATATATATATATATATATATATATATATATATATATACATAAGCGTTGATTTTGATAGTAGGGCAAGCCCTTTTTGTGAAAAAAATAATTAAAGCTAATTCTTATTACAAATTAACATAAATTCAAAATAAATATCGATAACGATAATTATTGTTGAAAGTGAAACAAGTTCATTGGCGCGTATTAAAACCATGATTTTTTTCGTCTAACATGCATAACCATTATTGTATGTTAAATTTATTGTTTATGAAATAAAACCACAAAAAAATAGAAAATAATTCTATTACTGCTTATCAATATTGTTAAACTCATTTAAATGCAAACCATTAAATATCTAGCAATAAAATGGACTTGCCCTACTTTCAAAATCAACGACCCATATCTACATATATATAGATAAATATATTGATAGATAGATAGATAAAGAAAGAAAAAGAGAGAGAGAAAAACAAGTTTGCATAAAAAAAATTATAAGATAATTAATAAATAACGAAACTAACACCGTATTCATATTAAATAGTTGAAAAGAAAGAGAGAGAGAGAGAGAGAGAGAGAGAGAGAGAGAGAGAGAGAGAGAGTGAGTAAAACTTTACTTTTTGGAACAGCTGTTTCGTTTACAGGGATGTATAAACTGGTTATTTAACTTTAGCCTCGCGAATGTCATTCAAAAGAGATAATGTTAACTCGGCAATATTTATGAACTTTTCAAAGGGATATTTTACTATTCATACACGTTACGTTCTTACTATATTCTACCGATTCATGCAATATCTAAGTGAGTATCTACTTATTTGCTACTTTTTTCTTATTTTTCCTTTTTCCTTTTATTTTTATATAATTCAAACAATCAACAAATCGATTCCTTTCTTCGTGCGCATTTGTTTGGTCCCACATAAAATGTTTCACTCCTTATCGTATCGATCCGATAATCGAAATGCAATTATAAGACGGTCATGTATTATTATTATTATTATTATAGTATAAAAATTTTCTATAAATATAAACATGTATTAACATCAGATTTATGCCAACTCCATCGATTTGACGGATTTTATATCACATGTTTGAAGAGATTTACGGGAATGTGTAAGTATTATTTTTGTAATAATTTATAATAACTTTGATCAACGTGACGTATGGAGAAGTATAAATAATATTTTAATAAAATTATTAATTAATATAAAAAATTAAATCAATATTACGTTAAGTACCGAAAGAAAAAAATATATATTTCAATGTATCAACGTATTGAGTTTCTAATGTTAATGTTACTATCAATATTTTAGACGATCGAGTATGGTAATAAAGAAAAGAGGAAAAAGATGAAGAAAAAAAATGAGCTTTCTAGCTAAAAAATAATATATTATTCAATCCAATCTATATTTTCTGAATGTGTTACTAAAAATTAAATTGATTTAAAGTGATTTATTGATTTAAATCAATCTTAATAAAGAAAAAAAAGAAAAAGCAAAAAAAAAAGAGGCCGCATTTTAATATAATCATTAATACGACTTGTATCTAGTGTTAATATCCCTACGTGTATACTTATCGATTTTTTTTATAGCATCGAATATGATAAAAAAAAAGAAAGAAAAAAGGAAGGAAAAAGGAAAAAGTAAATCAAGAAGAACATGTTACTCCATTTAATTTCATTTAAAATTAATAAAATATTCAATCTGATCTGTTTACCATGAATTTTTATTAGAAAGAGAAAAAAAGTACAAAAGAAAAGAAAAAAAAAGGAAAAAACAAATATAAGAGAATTCAATCTAAACGATAAAATTTCTCGATTAATACGTACTCTTATTTTCCCACGATATGAGTCACGCAAAGATTAAAGATTATTTATCGAATATAGTAGGAGCGAATGGTTTTGACGAATGGTTTTGCGAGTTATACCTTTACCAACGCGATAATTCACACTCGGTTAAACTTTTATAACGCGGACCGTTCGACAAAAAGGAAGAAAAAAATAAAAAAAAAAAAAATAAAAAAAAAACAAGAAAGAAAAAAAGAAAGAAAAAAGAAGGAAAAATGGCGAAGTTATCCGGAACTCATAGTAAACGCGTAGGTAATCGTTAAATGTTAACAACGTCGAGTTACGTACATACGTTTCTTTTGCGATCATATGTATATACATACTTACACGCGTAGTTAAATACATAGGCACATACAATACATACATACATACATATATACAAATCCGTAAAGATACGCTTTAACGTTTCAAAGATTCTTGGGTACGATAAGTAAAACCGATGCGGTAGAAAACTATCAGAGAGACTGTTTCCCTTCGATCGGTGAGGTTAAAGGAACGAACACGTTCGTGTTAGTACTTACTTGGTAGCGCTTTTATTTCACTTAGCGCCTTCCTCTCATGAAGAGAACAATTAGCATGTCAGTAAATCTTTCTGCGAGCTAAGAATGTATTTTATCTATGTATCTACGTGTATGAGTAAGAAATAGAGGCAGAAAGAGAGAGAGAGAGAGGAGAACAGAATGGAAAGGCAAGAAGAGAGAGCTTAGAAGAGACTATCCCTTCCGGAATCGATTCGCACATATGTGAAAAATCTAGAAAGTTAAGAATAATTTGTCATCTGACGGCTGCTTTAAATAAATCTGCGGCGAGAGAAGTGAAAGTATTTAATAAAAAAATCTCAAGCGTGAACAATTAAAAATTATCTAGCGTAAAAGTTATCCTCTCTCTCTCTCTCTCTCTCTCTTTCTCTTTCTCTCTCTTTCTCTCTCTTTCTGTCTCTTTCTGTCTTTATTTCGATTTATAATAATAATAATAATACTGGTAATACATCAATATAATAAAGTTTATACAATGAATGATTTAATTCAATTAACATCGCATAAGAAATAAATATATTTCAACATATCTTGATATCTCGGAAAAAAGATATCGATGATAAGATCGTATTGTAAACAAAAATATAAAAATCAAATGTAGTCGAATAGGACAAGTATAGGATATCAAAATGGAAGGAAAAGCAAGTAGGAACAGAATATCGAACGGGAATTTTTTTTCAAGAAGAAACGCGACTCGAACGGAAGTCTCGAATTCTAGAGACAATGGATTGTGTCTGAAAGGTTCTCAATGTGGTTGTGGGTCCTTGAAAGTTCGAGGGTCCCAAATGGCCGCCCGTTCGATGCACACGCGCTTACCCGCGAGCCGTAAAATATTTTATGGCTTTATTTCCCATCTCTTTTTCTCTTAGCTTTCTTTTCGTATCGGCGTTACCTCTTTCTTCTTATTCTTATTCTTATTCTTATTCTTATTCTTATTCTTATTTTTATTCTTATTCTTATTCTTATTCTTATTCTTATTCTTATTCTTATTTTTATTCTTATTTTTATTCTTATTCTTATTCTTATTCTTATTCTTATTCTTATTCTTATTCTTATTCTTATTCTTATTCTTATTCTTATTCTTATTCTTATTCTTATTCTTATTCTTATTCTTATTCTTATTCTTATTCTTATTCTTATTCTTATTCTTATTCTTATTCTTATTCTTATTCTTATTCTTATTCTTATTCTTATTCTTATTCTTATTCTTATTCTTATTCTTATTCTTATTCTTATTCTTATTCTTATTATTCGTCTTCGTCTTTCTTGTCATTTTTTATTTTTTTTTTCTTCTTTCATTCGTAGTCCACTATTCTCTTCAAAGGTTGCCCGTCCAAATGCTTTTGAACGTGAGCCGTGCAACGTGCTACCACGTCTATCATCTTCTATTTCTTTTTTTACCTATCCTCCTTCTTTCCTTCCTTCCTTCCTTCCTTCTTTTTCTGCTCTTCTCATCCTGGTAGCTCAGGACTGCCGAAAAATACGTGACACGCGAAAATCAATTTCGTTTGGATGGTTGCGTCGTATGTGCCCCATCCGCTACCGACTATCACACCTTCAATCCTTCCCCGCTCGTAAAAGTCCATCAATCGCGGCCCCTTTAAAGGCTTCTCTCTTTGGAGAAAATCGAAAAGATGCCACAAGAAATCTCACTATTATCTACGCACGCTCGAGGGAAGATGTTAAAACATATAAAAATAAAAAATAAGAATAGTCAAGACAAGTTTATTTTCTTTGAAATTTCAATGATTTCAGTATCATTAATGAAACACACGTTGAACAAATAATAGAAATAATAATAGACGAGGACACGACTATTTGTTGAAACTTCAATGATTTCAATTATCGTTAGGGAACTCACGTTAAACGAATAAAAATAAAAATAAAAATAAAAATAGTCCAGGGCGCGACTATTTATTGAAACTTCAATGATTTCATTTATCGTTAGGGAAGATACGTTAAACAAATGAAAATAAAAATAACAACAGACGAGGACACGAATGTTTGCTGAAAATTTAAAGATTACATTATCATCGATCGAGATATTAACGAGGAATTGTCGAATAATTATTATCGTTTTTAACAATTAAACGAATCCTTTTCACGACGCATTCATTCGATCGAAGGATATCCTACAAATGAATTGGATCAATTCTATTAGATGAATTTATATCCATTATATATCCATTGGAGCGATTAGGACAATGTTTTCCAAATCAATAAGTCGAATAAATGTCCCATGAAAAATCATTAAAATTAATCATTGTTTTTACTATCGTTATATTCTTCGTTTTAACGCAATAATTACAATTTTGAATAAAAACAAACGTTTCTTTCCTTTTCTTAACTCTTACATTATACTTGAGATTGATTCATTTATCAATCAAATCAACGTCCATTCAATCTGTTAGATGTATCAAGGTGTCCCGTAAACAAAAATTTTCAAGAATTTTGAAAACTCTAGATTAGGGAATGATCATAGAAATGTTCTTAGTGATCCTTTTGAAATTTTTGGAAGGAACATTGTGTCAAATAGAAGAAATTTCGTGCCGATCGTATATGATAAACCATTTCTTTCTCTCTCTCTCTCTCTCTCTCTTTCTTTTATATATTCGTAATTTCATAATTTAGAAATTAGAGCTTTGAGGGAGAAGTATCGACGAGAGAAAAAAGACAGACAGAGAGAGAGAGAGAGAGAGAGAGAGAAACAGAGAGAGAGAGAGAAAGAGAAGTATAGAGAGAAAGATAAAGAGAGAGGAAGAGAAGGGCTGGTCGGTTAGAAGGACGACAATGATTGGATACACTGTTACGGAGAATCCTGGACAAACTGAGACAGATAGCAAATATAAATCTCGCGAGCCATGGTCCAATATAAATCGGATCCTGAGTTCGATGTCATTGAGAAGTCGTTCTCTCCTTCTCCTTTTTCTTCCTCTTCTCTCTCTCTCTCTCTCTCTCTCCTTCTGTCTGTCTCTCTCTCTCTCTCCTTCATCTTCATCTTCTTATTCTTCTTTTACTTGAGACTTCTCGTCGATCTCAAGAAGAAGCGGAGAGAAGAACGGGGGCCGAACACCGACATAAATACGACTTAGGCCCCCTCTCTCCCACCCTTTCTCCCTCTCACCCTCTCTCTCTCTCTCTCTCTCTTTCTCTCGAGATCTCCAACCGGCTAATTGAGAATTATTCCTCCTTCTGGCGTCGCTACTTTTT
>NC_060961.1:8646556-8821556 GCF_910589235.1 Vespa crabro
AAAAGAAAAAAAATGAACGAACCATAAACGACGTTTCTGCGTTAATGAATATCAGATATCGCATCAGAAAGTGTCCGGTATCTTTATTGGAAACGAGTTCGATTTTTTTTTTTTTTTTTTTATTAGTTTCAAATGATTTTTATAAATTCCATGGTGCAAGCCATGATCAAGATTAAAGGTATATACATACGTATATATATATATATATATATATATATATATATATATATATATATATATATATATAAGAGGAACGAATCTTCGGGTTGAAAAGATGTACATACATACATACATACATACATACGTATATATATATATATATACACACATACGGTGAGAGAGAGAGAGACCTTTAACGTCTTCACTCGAAGAAGTTAGGTATAGAGATATAGCCTTTAGGATCATGTACGAGGTAGAAAAGGGTAGGTAGATCGACGAGACTCAAACGATCGGGACTCCAACGTAAATCGATCCCTGACTCGATCCTTCTCTCTCTCTCTCCTTCTTTCTGTCTCTCTCTCTCTCTCTCTCTTTCCCTTTCTCCTTCTTCTACATAAGATTCAGCCCGAAGAAAACGGGGAGAGTAAGAGAAAGGGTAAGAGAAAGAGAGGAAAGAGAGATAAGAATACCGCGCGTAAGTATAGAGAGCGTAATAATCAGAAGTAAATTGCGAATACGTGAGGCTACCGTGTTGGTGGAAGGGCCTCAGGCCCTTTCGTGGATATAGGTACGTGTGTCTGTCTGTCTGTCTGTCTGTCTGTCCGTCTGTCAGTCTGTCCGTTCGTCAGGCTACACAGAGAAAAGTACAGAGATAGAGCGAGAGAGCAACGGAGAGATTTATATATACATATACACACATACATGCATACGTATATATATAGATACATACATATATACATAGAGAGAAAAAGAAAAGGAACGAGAATGCCTAACTTACCGGTAATCTAATTTGAATCCCGAGGCCTCGGCTTGGTAATGGAACACGTATCGAATAATATTACGAGCGATTCGATTCGATATCATTTGTAATTCAGAACCGAGAGACCGCAACCTAAGAAAAGGAAAGAGAGAGAGAAAGAGAGAGAGAGAGAGAGAGAGAGAGAAAAGAGGCTAAAATAAAGAAAGAAAAAGAAAAATTAGAATGGACATGGATTCGGGCGATCACACGCGCCTTGTGAAATGGATGGTATTAAAAACGCGTATTTTTTCGTGCCCCCGTTGCGAGTAAAATATAGAGGGCCAAGGATTCGTCGATGAAAAAAAAAAATAGAAAGAAAAAAAAAGGAAAATCGAATCGTAGTGAAACTCATCGAACAATGTTCATGTTCGTTCCTCGATTTAAGTAAATACCTATGTATGTGTGTATGTAAATATTTATGTAGATAGACGTGGTCGTGTACATACGTATTCATGTACTTACTTACATATGGGTATGTAAAAGTGGCTCGGTAATATCAGGATTACTGAAAAATCATCGGAGTTTCGCTGGCTGGCAAATGAGTTAGATAGGAAGTCTCGTGCGTCGTTCGAGGCAGGTGTTTCACTCTGGGCGGTTCACATAAGCGGCTAAGCTTATGGCATCGATGTAGCAGTAGTAGTAGTAGTAATAGTAATAGTAGTAGTGGTAGTCGTAGTAATATTATCTGTTACCACCGTAGGATTCTCATCGTATAAAAGAGAATAGCCAAGTGATTTATGACTTTTATAAGCAAATGTTGTACATACACAGAACGATTTGGTTAATGTCGTCGTTAATGTCTCTCCGAAGTTTCACCGTTATTATTATATTAGATATTAGGTTTTTTTTTTTCTTCAAAGAGAATGGATCCACTGTAAATGGCTCGATGTAATTTTCCAACTACATCAAGTTGTTTTAATTCTCCACCATAGAAGATCTTATCGATGTTTAGATTTTATCGACGTTTAGATCTAACCGCAGATATCTATATAATCAAATATATATATATATATATATATATATGTTATCTCGTTGTATAATAATATTCAATGTACATAATATTACATTAAAAAAAATTGTATAAATGATTAACTGATAGACAAGATATGTATATAAATTTGGACATGTCGAAAGCTTCCATTTCTTCAAGTCTTCGTCTTAGTCTTTTTTCCTTTTATTTATTTTTTCTTTTCTTCTTCTTTTTCTTCATCCTCTTCTTCTTCTTTTTAGTTTTCTTCTTCCTCTTTCTCTATTTTCTTCTTTCTTACCATAAGAATAACGTACAATTAAAGACACAGTTCATAGCGATATTTCGTGCATAAATATCAGGGCTATTAAGTTGTATCGACCGTGACAGGTAAGCCCGCTAATAACAATGTACGTTCGCTCATAAAACATTGCGAAGGCCTTATTTCAAGTACAACGTTCTTTCCGACACACAGAGAGCGTAAAACATATATGCGTTCTGCTGCCGCCATTCGCGCGCGTCGTGGATCTTTCATTTTCTCTCTGTCTCTCTCTCTCTCTCTCTCTCTCTCTCTCTCTCTCTCTCTCTCTCTCTCTCTCTCTGATAGTTAGTACTGTGTATTCCAGGCGATACTATTGAATTCAATCATTTTTATACACTTTCCCGTGACTCTCACGTGCGGTCGTATAGAGCTTTACCTGCGGGTTCAACGCGTCGACGTTGATGATCCTTTAAGAACATTGATGTAGGTACGAGCATCAATTAGAGCTGTTGCATAACGTGAGAATATCCACCTCTCCTTCTCCTTCTCCTCCTTTTTCTCTTTCGTCTTTCTTCTTTCTTCTTTTTCTTCTCTCTTTTTTCTCGTTAATATTAATTATTATCATATTATTGTACCAACGAATATGCTTTCACATCAATGATTAGTAACAATGATTAAAAGAACCCTTTATAACTCGTTCAATATACCTACGTATTATCTCTATTATATTCCTACCTTTTCTGTATTCATATCTTTTTTTTTCTTCTTTTACTTCCCTTCTCTATAGAAATTATAATATATAATAGAAGATATATATATATATATAATATTTTTATATATTTCTATCTCTTTTATATTGATTTGTTTTATTTTCTTTCTTTCTCGTTTCCCGTTCCACCGGTTTCTTGTTTCCATTCCTCAATTTTCCTTTCTCGAATAATACCCAGAGAAAAAGAGAAAGAGAGAAAAAGAGAGAGAGAAAACATTGGTGGAGAACGTAAAAGGGCAAGAAATTATCCTTTGTCAACATTATTCGCGTATACACCTACCCCACCTAAGTACCAACCTATACCTATGTATGTATATCCTCAAAAAGGTCCGGTCCGCGGAGCGTTTTTCTGTATCACGCTATATGCAAATGAAACATATGCTCTCTCGCGCCGGACCCACGTAATAAATTACTCTGTTGTATAGGTAAGGCCTAAAATTATACGCGTACTGGACCGGCACGCACGCGTGAGCGCTCACGAGCGCGCGAGTCCAACTGATTACGCGCTTCTATGTATGCGTGTGCCAATATACGATTCCTGCTACGTTTCTCTCTCTCTCTCTCTCTCTCTCTCTCTCTCTCTCTCTCTCCGCATCCCTCATGCGCATCTCTCTTTCCATTTTGTTCTCAACATAATACACGACTTTTTTTCTTAGCGACTCTCGAAAACAGTGCTTTCGTCAAGGAAGGAAGGAAGGAAGGAAGGAAGGAAGGAAGGAAGGAAGGAAGGAAGGAAGGAAGGAAAGAAGGAAGGAAGAAGAAAAAGAAGAAAAAATTGTTCAAAGGAAGATTTCGCCACTTCTTGCCGAACAAAACAAGAAAAAAAATACAAAATAAAATTGAAAAGAGAGAAGAAAAAAGAAAGAAATGGAATAAAAAACGTGCTGCGCGTGGAAACGACAATTTCGCAGTCTTCTTCCATTTAAATGACCCCTCCAATCCCTCCGGACTCTTTCATCCTATTCCGTCGTAACCACCACCACTTTTCTTCTTTCTTGTGAATATCAATGAGCACACACGAGATGACTTCTTCAGCACGTGCAGAAAGAACTTCCGAGAGAATTAAAAGCGACGAAAAAAAATCCATAAAAAAGGATACAAAAATTTATGAAAAATAAAAATATTTCTAGCTTTTTTCTCTTAAGATCATACGAGCAAGATGAAATTTCTTTGAGTTTCTTTGTACGATGTGTTCTTCCTTTTTCTTTTTTCTCTTTCTCTCTCTCTCTCTCTCTCTCTCTCTCTCTCTCTCTCTCTCTCTTTCTTTCTTTCTTACGTAATTCGACAATGATCGTAGATATACGAATAGATCACAATGTTTTCCGCGACTTTCACCGAAGACTCGAATTAATTTTACATTAATAATCTCAACGCTTAATATATAATACGATGATTGTATATAATTTGTGTGGAAGAGAGTGTACGTCAAATATTAATTTATCTATTTTGTCTTGTTTAGAAAAAAAAGTCGTAAATATAAATCTCTCGATTATACTACTGAATAATCTATTTACGAAGAATATATATATACCTGTAATAAATAAAAGTTAAGTATTTCTAAATAATTACTAGTATTAATAAAACTTCATTAATACCTATTTTTGCAATATCTGTCAACTTATATTTTTTTTCTTTGTTCTAAATTATATACATTCATTTATCTATCCCGTTGTTTACAAAAAAAAAAATTTTTTAAACATAAATTTTTAATTATTCACTGATTTTTAATTTTTTTACTATAAGGATATATGTATAATAAATAATATATGTAAAATATATATTATGTGGATATATGTAAAATAAATAAAACTTAAGTATGTAGAAAAATAGTAATAATGCCATTGTCGTACATACTAGTTTTACCATACCTAATTTCATGGTACCATTACCTAACACAATAGACAACTGTAAAGAATAAAGATAATAATAAAATAAATTTCTATAAAAAATACCTGTCAACTTATACTTTAACCAGGATTATATATTATTTTATTTATAACATTTTTAAATCAATTTTAAACCGTAAAAATTCCTAAGTTTCTTTTCAGATCCACTTTCCCTTTCTCTCTTTCTCTCTCTCTCTCTCTCTCTCTCTCTCTCTCTCTCTCTCTCTATCTCTCTCTTTTTTGCTATTTTTTGTCCAATTCTCATAACTTTTCTCTTCGTTTTTGCTTTTCTTCTTAGGTCTACTTATACTTTTGTGTGCCTTGTGCACAAGACGACAAGAGAGAAAAAAGAGAGAAGAAGGAGAAAAAAGGGAAAAGAAAAAAAGGCAAAATAATAAAAAAAAAAGAAAGGAAAATACGGCGGAAAGAAGAAACTCCGTAAAGGAAAAATGGTCATTGTAATACAATTTGCCCAACCTATTGTAAACAATACCGAGATCACAGTAAGCCGAGTACGGCTTACGTGAAGGCGGAGGTCCTTTTGGCCTTTTCATGGTCATGGACGACTACTACATCACAAACACAGTTAGATTTTCTCCCTTTATCGCACTACAGATACACAAATATACAGACAGGGAAAGACAGAGAGAAAGAGACCCAAATTTTATCTTCTCTCTTTTACTATATATCTTACTCGACGAAGCGGTTAAAACCACAAATATAGTCCCACTATATTCATGAACATTTAATTTTACATTACATCGACTTAAAACAATTTTCTTAAGAAAAATGCTATGAATCTTAAATCATTAAAATAATTGTAAATTCAATTATCAATGACAATGACACTCCGAATTATCACGGAAAACTGGATTTTATGAGATCCCTCACGAAAGACTATGACCAAAGGTATTACATAAATGGAACTTGGAAAAGAGAGAGGGAGAAAGAGAGAGAGAGAGAGAAAGAGATAGCGAGGGATCTCTTTGAAGAGGCCATCTTCCTTCTTTCACATTTTTATTACTCCAGGTAATTGAATTACAGAAACTCGAGAAACCTTTTTTTCCTTAAGGATAAACAAGACGATAGAACATAAGAAACTAGCCAACCTTCCTGTTAAAACGGAAAATATTTATTTATTGCATCGGGCAAATCCAAGCTCATTCTCGTCCTTGGTTCTTCTGCTTTTCTGGAAGAATAAACAAAATCTGCTTTTCTCTCTCTCTCTCTCTCTCTCTCTCTCTCTCTCTCTCTCTCTCTTTTATTCAGTCTTTTTCCGATAAGAAGATTTTTTAAATATCCTTTCTTAAACTATTGCACTATTGAATGAGATCTATATACCATATACATATATTACGAAATTGATATGAAATTCTTAAAGAGTAATCATGTTGGATAACAACGAATTCCTTAAAGAAAAAAAAAAGAAAGAAAGAAAAGAAAAAAATGGTTCGATTAGATTCGTTCCATTATACTTACGTGTCTTTAATCTAAACCCAGATCAATAATCCCATATCAATAGTTGATAGTGAATAAACTGTCACCAAACATCAATTTACTACACAACACCGTTTTTATGTATACCGCGTACGTGTCTCCATTAATATCCGTATGTAAACGTAATCATGTACCCGTCCCTCGTGTGCCATCGATCTCCCCCTGACAATCTTCCCCCTTCTCCTCTTCTAACTTGAACTCCTACGAGATTAATACTTATTTCCGTGTTCACCGTCATTCCTACTTGTATATATATATATATATATATATATATATATATATATATATATATATATATATATATACGTATGTATGTATGTTACGTCGAAATTGTGAGATCGTAATAACATCGATGTTAGATATATAGTATAACAATGTTTATCCTGGAACACAAAATTGTCCAAATCCTGGGATTTGAAATCCCAAAGAGAGAAAGAGAGAAAGAGATAGAGAGAGAGAGAGAAAGAGAGAGAGAGAGAGATTCGTTTGTAATTGAAACGAATTCCTATCTAAATATACTTAGAATAAATATAAGAAAAATATCGGCGTCATTTAATTGCAATCAGGTGGATATGTATCTATTACCAAGACGTTCATTACTTGGCAAATATTAGTATTTATAGCTCGTAGAAGAAACGTACCTCTTAAATATGTTACAGAGGCAGTTTATAAAACAGGATATTCGAATATAACCAATGAAAATGATCATTAAATGAATCTAAAAGCTGGAAATAGAATCGATGAGGTTATCTCGTCATTGATCTAAATTTTATAAATATAAAGTATATCCTATATATAATTATTTCTATGCATATATTTCCTAAATTTATTTTTGTCTAAGATCTAATAATTTACTATATATATATATATCTTAGTAATACAATTTTTTTCTTTTTTCATGATACACGTCGGATTAATCACCTCTACTAGAAAAAAAAAAAAAATAAAAAAAAAAATAAAAAATTCTTTAGCTTTTACTAAATGTTAGATTATAAAAACAAAAAAAAAGTAAAAAAAAATGTTCTTATGTCCTTACGTCAAATATATTGTCAAGTTTTTATCAACTTTTCCTTTACATGAATATAAATAAAATAAGTACATATGTTTTTTCTTTT
The DNA here is from genome assembly GCF_910589235.1 of Vespa crabro. Taxonomy (NCBI): domain Eukaryota; kingdom Metazoa; phylum Arthropoda; class Insecta; order Hymenoptera; family Vespidae; genus Vespa; species Vespa crabro. The sequence continues at coordinate 8,654,011 of NC_060961.1, forward strand.
TTTTTTCCTTTTTTTTTTAAATCTACACACCTGTTTTAGAAACAGCTTATATAAAGATATGCTTTGTATGTATTCATCCATGTATATACATACGTATTTACGTATGAACGTATCAGCGTATGTATGTGTAAGCGAACGAACACGATATATTCAAGTTGTCAGCGATTTTTATGCAAGTGATATACAGTAGCGCAGGCGCGTGCAAGTCATAAACCTAAATTCGTCGTTCCATCGACTTTCGAACCATAATCGCCTCCTCGATTCGAAGTAATCGCGATCAGTAACTCGCTCTTATTCTCTGTCCTTTTTTTTTTCTTTTCGTTTATTTTTTTTTCTCTCCTCTCGAGCCGCTTTTATTATTCTCTTCCTTTTTCTCTCTTTTAAACACCCGTAACTCTTGACGACAAGATTAAATACACGTTTTCTCACCTTGTTTCGATTCCTATAACACGATCTCGCAATCGACAACTTCGAGATAAGCATTATACTCGTACGAAACTATTTCGTATACATGATAAGACTATATAGTTTATATATATATATATATATATATATATATATATATATATATATATACATATATAACATTTTTTGTCTTTTTCTTTTGTCAGAACATAAATTCAACGATTTAGAAACGACACTAGGTAGGTATTAGTTAAGATCGTATATCTTAATACTCATGGAAGAATGATTGTTATTATTGAGTATTCGATTCGTAATAAAAAAATTTAATCGGTTCATAATCGATCTCGAAAAAGTCATCGTTGTTTATTTTCTTTCTTTCCTCCTTTTTTGTTTTCTTATCTTTTTCTTTCTCCTCGAAATGAACCTTCGATACACACACATATGTACACATACAACCATACACACACGAAATATCTAATACCCAATTCGTTTAGTTTCCCTTTTTTTAAATGTTCGCCGCGTAAACGGTCGGCAGATGTTAGTTTTACTCGGGGAAGAAGAAGAAGAAAAAAAAAGAAAACAAGGAAAGAGAAAAAAAAGAAAAAAAAAGAAAATAACGTGGAAGAAGGAGATAGCGATCGAGATCGATTCGTCGTAATTAGGTCGCTGCCAGGATCGTCACGGTCCAAAAGGCGGAAAAATTCTTTTATTGCGACGTAGCAGGAAAGCGATCGTAAAACAGAAAGCTTATGATAAACTCGCTTAGCTCTGTAGATATCTATAGGAAATGAAATATCATCCAATTATTAATGTTTTCAATGCGTCTCAAAGCGTAAGAGAAGAGCGTCTTTCTCAACGTATCTAATAATAAGAAAATGAAAATAAATAAAAAAAAATAAGAAAAGAAAAAAAAGAAAAAACAAATAAAAATGGAGTCGTCAAGAGAAAACACGAAATCATCTCGAATGTGTCGACGAAATAAAAGAAGATGATGATGCTGAGCGAAAACGAGATCGCAATAAAGTCGAATAAGGGAATCGTTGACAGGGAACGAATGCGTTTGGATCGATTATATCTCCATATATACATACATACATACATACATACATACATACATACGTACACATATACATGCATACATACATACATACATACATACATACATATATATATATGTATATATAAATATCTGCAGACATTTATTCGTTGCTAATTAAATTTCTCATTTCGACATCAAACGCAGATCAGATCGTAGTGTGAAATACATAAATGAGCGATCCTTTCGGTGATAGATTTGTGAGAAAAGTTAGCTAAGAAAGCGACTACAATCTAGCTATCTACCCCATTGCTGTTAAAGACAATAAAATGCAAAACATTGCAAAAAAGTTTTGTTGTTAGTCAAACTGGGACCGCACGCGCTGCACACCTACTGCATATAAGTGCCTATGGAGTCAGAACATCAATCAAAATTAAGGCCCGTATTCATAGATCGATGCTCGAGATCTTTCTACACGAATATGCCCCACGCTTCCTTCGAGCGTTCTTAACTCGTTGATTATGATATATATATATTCATCTCTCCCTCTTTCTCTCTCTCTATCTCTCTCTCTTTCTTGTACGTACCATATGTAGAAACTGCATACAAATTCATCTATTCATAGTTCTACTTTCTTAATTTGCCATGTCCTCTAATTAATGTAATGAACGATAACGATAATGTAATGAACTACATACATGAGTCTTAAGTGTGATTATCGAAGTGTACGTATTTTCTATGGAAATAATCGGCGATTAAAGATTCAAAATATATATATACATATATACATATATATACATATATACATATATATACATATATACATATATATATATATATATATATATATATGTATATTTTTTTTTACGAGTACAGATATGATGTAACGTTAAACATTGTTCCGATTGCGTCACGGATAATTGCGTGACGAATAAATTACGGTGACTAAATATATGAAGAAGAGCTGCTCGTCTCTGCGATCGAGATACTAATGTAATGCGTTATGATATATCTATCTTCACACTTATCGAAGCAAAACGTATCGATGAGATAGAAGAAGAAGAAGAAGCAAAAGAAGCAGATAAAAAAGAGAAAAAAAAGAAATAATAATAATAAAAATTGTTTTCTCTTCATCGAGAAAGACAGAACACATGAGGAAACGTATAATGGATGTAATAACACATTTAAGCTATCTATCTGTGATTTGACTCTGTACCTCCCTCTCTCCCTTCCCCCGACCTCTCTCGCCCCACCCCTATACGAGAGATAGAGAGAGAAAGAGAGATTACATAAAGCAAGATATACGCACATCGTTTCCCTTAGCTCAGGTTAATTAACCACTCTTGATGCAATTATAGTGAGTGAACATCTTTAAGAGAAAAAAAGAAAGAAAAGAAAAATTTTGCTAAGCGCAGAAACGTTGGCAAAAAACGAACTAGATTCAATTAGAAAAGTATTCTCTTCGATGGAAGAAAAAAAAAGAAAAAGAAAAAAGAAAAAGACGATATGAATGAACAAATGAATGAATGAACGAACGAATAAATAAAGATGAAAAAGTCGACGAAAGTGAGACAACAGTAAAAATAACAGAGATAAATATTAGAAGAGATGAAGAAGGAGAAGGAAAGAAATAAAAGAAAAGAAAAAGAAAGAAAATAAACATCTCTCACCTTGACTGTGCTCACCAGCGTCGAAGGTCTTGCTCGTCATCTGGAACAGTGCGTCCAAAGGACTACCCTGTCCAGTACTTCTTTTTCCATTCTGTCCAGCCTGAGAATTTCCATGATGCTGAGAACTCTTTTTCTTGAATTGCTGTTGTTGTTGATGTTGTTGTTGATGTTGGTGCTGTTGTTGTTGTTGCTGAAGAGCCGCCGCGTGTAGTCCTGGATGAACGGCGTGGTGTCGTGCCGCATGATGATGATGATGATGATGGTGATGGTGATGATGATGAGCAAGAGGATCAGGACTACCGGAATCGGATACAGAACTTCTTCCGGATGAGGAGGAGCTACTGAGAGGTGGCTCGCTTATTGTACTTGACATAGACGCTAGTGACATGCCCATCAAGGACAAGTCTCTGGTACTTGAATTCGTCGAGTGATTGTGATGGTGAAGGTGATGATGATGTAGGTGATGTTGTAGATGTTGTTGTTGTTGCTGTTGTTGTTGCTGCTGTTGCTGTTGCTGCTGTTGATGATGATGATGAAGATGTTGACGATGACCGTGAGTAGAATCTACCGTGTCCCAGGGTCTAACGATTTTCGCTTTTGGCCGATGTGACAAAATATCTAATATACTGAACGATTTAACTCCGCGCTCGTTGCTATCACGTTCTCGTTCCTCTTCCTCATCTGAATGTTGCATTTGAACCATTTGCAATCGTTTTAACGGCTTAAAATAATCGTCCGTGGCACCGGTAGTAGCCGTGGTACCATTGCTGCTAGTTCTACTCTCAAGTTCCTCCTCGTCCTCTTCATCATCGTCGTCCTCTCTCAATGTCGTTACAGAATCACCACCACTACTTTCATGAGTCCTTATTGAGCTTCTCCCGTTCGATGTTCTATAATCGCTATTTCTTAACGAATAATTGTCCTCACTGTCCATCGCGGAATCCGTCCTTGTGTATCCTACTCTCCTTGGACTCAAACGTTCGACATAATCCTCCCTGGAAGATGCTAGTCGATCGTCGCTCTCCGTGGAAGACGCGACCACAACCAACGGCAATGGACTTGGACAACCAACAGAAATGACGTCCTCATCGTCCTGTACTTCACTACCACGACACGGTGAACCTCTGCAAGGTGTCCGTCGGTGGCTGGGCGAGCCAACCAAACAGGCGGCCGTCGTGCCGCTGGAAGACACGGTCGTTGACGGTGACATCGTATACGATTCCGTCATCTCCGTCGTGCACATGATTCTTTTATATCTTTAACCTATTGTATGTCCTTACTTTTCTTTTCTTTTTCTTTTCTTTTTTAATCTCTACGCGTTATATTAATAAATAATTCTTTCTTTATCGTTCTCCCTTTCTCTCTGTCTCTCCCCCTCTCTCTCTTTCTCTCTCTCTCTCTCTCTTCCCTTCTCAAATTTCATTGATCGACACAATACACCATTCTTAAAACACGACACACCTAGTCCCGTTCACATAAAATCTTAAACTTTTAAACACTATCGTTCCCGATTCCTTCTTGAACAGAATTCCTTCTTGTTCTTTTTTATTTATTTACTTTTTTTTTTGTTTAAATTCGTTGTCTCATAATGTATCGCGCACGTTCACCATGCCATCCTGATCTGAATCTTGTTATCTTCTCTTTCTTGACACTCTTAGCTTTTCTTCCTGTCCTGCCATTTGATAAGAACTTCTCTCACTTCTTCTGTACTCACTTCTCGCGCCTCTTTTCTTCCTGTTATCATATATCATATATATATATGTATATATATATATATATATATATATGTATGTATATTTTATATATATATAATATATATATATAATATATATATATAAAAAAAAATAAACCACAAAGATTAAGAAATACTTTCTGTCGGCCTTTTTATGATCTATCTTTCGATAGCTCACCACAGTTTCAACTTGGTTTTCATATGCAAGAATTCGTTTTTATATCTTCATAATCACCAAAACTGTCTCACGATCATGAAAACACGAGGAACAATGATCGATGAATATCGGCAAACGTAGATTCGTTACTTGATTCGTTCTCTTCGTCGTTCTCTTCGACGAGTAACGTGTTATCAGTCGTCACCTCCATGAATGTAAAAACACGTGTCCAGGTATGATCTTCTCGTGGATCCAACAAAATAGTAGACACTAATTTATACGAAATTTTCTACGTGCGAATATTTACACTTTTGAGACAGATAAAATCGACGAAAAAATCACGCCCGTAACGATAAACAGATAGTTAAATAGATAAATAGATAGGTAAATAGAAAGAAAGATGGATGGATGAATAGTCGGGTAGACAGATATAAATAAAGATAAAGATAAGGATAAGGTTAATAAGAAAGAGAAAGAGAGAAAGAGAGAGAGAGAGAGAGAAAGAGAGAAAGAAAGAAAAAGAGAGAAAAAGAGAGAAAGAAAGAAAGAATCTCGGTATATTTCTCTTTCGAGGTGCAGAGACAGCCGATGTGTGTACTAGCGTGGGGCCGAGGCTCCTCTCAGGCCAGGCCAAGGCAGTGACTCGAAATGGTAAGGGGTCCGGGGATCCAGGGCCGGTGTAGTTCTCCTAGGGGCTGGCACTTCTCCCCGACAAACCGCCTCGACGCGTTTCTCGACTATCGTAGGTGGGGATAACGCGAAAGTGGCGATAGCTTTAGGTGCTATACCACTTCCATCGGTGGGATGTACCTTGCTGGTTGCTTGCCCGTCCATGGGGCGGCTCCTAACATTATCCAGCCCACGTTGAACCCCTTTCTTCCTTCCTAATTTCCTTCGTCAGTTCCTACGGCGACATTAACCCGAGCTCTCGACCGTTCGAACCTTCTCGTACTATCCTTGTCTCTCTCTCTCTCTCTCTCTCTCTCTCTATCTCTCTCTATCTCTCTCTATCTTTCTCACTGTTCCTCTGTTTCTCTGTCTCTTTCTTTTTCGTTCATTCGTTCGTTCATTCCTTCGTTCGTTCTTCTTGAACATCACGTGACACGCCAAAATGACGACGACGGTGCCTTAGTGGAATTTTTACGAGACGTAAGGTACTTAACGTTCTCCTTGCAATGGTCCTCCTTCGTTGGGCCAACCTACCTTTCGTTCCTTTCTCTATTTTTCCACCGTCTGATACTTTTCTGATCTATCGATTATTGTTTTCTCTCAAAATCTCCCTTTTTTCTTTTTTAACCATTCGCACCCCTTTCCAAAGAAATATTTGATTAATGAAATACTTATATACTATTATTATACGTGGCATCGAGTTTCTCGTTCAAAAGATATCTGACGAAACAATATGTAAGAAAATTCGTTAAATCATCGAATATATGTTCGAAAATTTAGATAAATTTAAATTTGTCCGCAAATTTTTCTTTTACACTTTTTAACAATAGAAATTTTTAACGATAGAAAATTTAACGAATAATATCGATTCGATCGAACGATCAAATACCGAATTTTTAACGATCGAAATAAACAAGAGCGCGTGGTAGGGCAGAGAGAGGGAGGAGGGAGACCCCCACGAAGTTTAATAATCCATATCCCAACGAGGAAGAGAAAAGTGGCACGCCATGTCTACTGTTATCGTCATTCAACTGTTAAATCACTCGGGCTTCTTAGGATTCGCGTATCCTGTGCTCGATTGCCCGCGACCCATCAATTGCATCGGTCGTTTACGTTCCTACCATCCAACCGATTGGTTCTTTGTAACACGGAAAGGATCCACCGATCACGATGGATTACTTCCGAGAAAGCCAATGTCGACGAATCGTAGCCGACGAAGACGACGACGACGACGACGACAACGACACGAAGAAAGAAGAGGAAGGAGGAGAAGGAGAAGGAGGACGAAGAAGGGGAGAAAGAAGAAGAAGATGACCAAAGGAGGATACGAAGGATGATCACCACGAAAGGATCACTCGTCCGTGGCAACGACGTTACGAAGATATCTTGCGAATGTTATATTATAAAGACTATTACCTACGATCCTTAGGGGCCTCTTCCTACATACATACATACATACATACGTACATAGATACATAGATATTCTATCTTACTTTTATACACGGACAGGAACACACTGTACATTCTACCCTCACCGAGAATCGATTTAACCGTGTAATTGTAGCAATCTCGTCGACAACGAACGATGTCCAGGCCACTCGAAAATATTTTCCATCTCTCCTTCTCTCTTAATCTTTATATCTCCGTCTCTGTCTCTATCTCTATTTATCCTTTTTATCTTTCCTAGCCTTTTAACTCCTGTCTACTTTTCTCTTATACTCTGTACTCTTCCGAGTAGATCAGAGCAGAACAGAGCAGAACAGAGCAGAGCAAATGTCTTCCTTCTCCCTGTTTCCGCGTAATTCGCAGAATCCTATCCTCCCATCCCCACCGACGTTACAATTTCAACGTAGCGTATGATGCGGTTTGAATACGTGACGGAAAGAAGATACCCTCAGAGCTACTGTTGTCCGTCGTTTTTCTATTCTACTTACAGATAATAAGAAACGATTAAGACTCTTTGATTTTGTTGAAAATTATCAATCGCATGTCATGATCTCTTCTTGCTGGTTGTTTTCTCTCGTTGTTAAGAAAAAAAAAAAAAAAGAAAAGAACGAAGAAAATTAAAAGAAATTAATAGAAATACAAAAAGAAGAGACAATTCCATTCTCTGAAAAAAAGAAAAAAAAAAAAAAAGAAAATTATAAATATGTATATCTAAGATTTGCTTAAACTTACAAGACCAACATAAGAAAAACTTTTCTCTCACTGGTCATTTTTACAAGGACAGTAAAACTATCCGTCGGAATCGTCCCTTATTGCCGTGCACGCGAAACATCCAACTGGAAGAGAGGCTCTTTCATATTTGCCTTGACAACTATCCCCGTTTGATTCTACCTCGTTTCTCTTTCTACCGCCTCGAAATCAAGAACAGGCCCAGAAGCAACAAACAAGAACGACAACGGAAAAAGAGAAAGAAACTGTACACCGATACAAGAGGATGATACAAGAAGATGAAAGAGAAAGAAAAGAGAAAAGAAACGAAACAGAGAGAAAGGGAGAAGAAAAAGAAAAAAAAAGAAGAAACAACAAAAAGACAAAGAGAAGGATGAAAGAAAAGAGAAAAAAATAGAAAAAAGAGAAAAAAAAAGAAAAAAAAGAAAAGAAAAGGGTATCTGTCTTTTCCTTGTCTCCTCGATGGATTAGTTTAAAACCCTTTACGTTTGTGATTGCGTGCTCACGTCGTTCCGAAAACCGAAATCAGTAAAATCTTTTTAGAGTCCTCTTAGCTTCAATTTAGCGAGCAAGCGAATAACAGAGAAAGAGAAAGACAGAGAAAGAGAGAGAGAAAGAGAGAGAGAGAGAAGTTCTCAACACCAGGGAACAACACAACAACCGGTCGTACCGGGGCAAGTTGGAAGAGCCGACCGAGTCCCAAGATCCTTCGTCCAATCCGTATATACCACCTTTTTCTTCCTTCTACACGACCTTCCCGTCGGCTTTTCTATCCCGATACAAAGAGGCGCGAGCGAGCCTAATTATTATGATAGCTCGCCACTGGATTCTGTCGGTTCCTTTGATCTGCCGCCGTTTAGCATGATCCCCCGATATTTAGGTAGGCCCCGTTGTCCCTCTTCCGACGCTGCCACTCGGTTCTCTCTTCTCACTCGGCAGTTCAGTGGGGAGTGTGCGGTTGGCTCTCTTTGCCGTTTATGTAAAGGGGTGGGGGTAAAGATCAGAGTGGGGATGAAGCACGAGGGCGGATCGTACCGAGTAGTACGATCGTTGGTGGGACGAGGTCCATGGATATAAACCATTCATCAATGAGCATTTTTTTCGGAAAATTTACAAGTCCCTCTTTCTTTCTCTCTCTCTCCCTCTCTCTCTCTCTCTCTCTCTCTTTTTCTCTCTTTTTATCTCCGTCCGCATAGCCCATCTTTCTTTATCCTTCTTCTTCATTCTTTCTGTTCTTCGAGAAGTAAGAGGAGTAAGAGAAGGAAGAGGAGGAGGTGAAGAAGGAGAAGAAGAAGTAGAAGATCGTGGACCACACGTGAACACGCAGGTAACGCTCCGCCGAGCTATTAGTCTCGGGATAACCGGAGATCGAATTTTTAATTGATTATTTGATATATATCTCACAGCGATCGGGTGGATTCACGTCCATCGTCATATCTTCCTATCGTCGTATCACCATCGTTCGTCGTTGTTCAAGCTTTTTTCGGTTATTTTTCATCGGTGAAAAAAGATTTACCTGAGAAGATTCGTTTTATACCAGTACCTACGTATCAAAACTTCGTCATTTAAGATTAACCTCTCCGTCTCCATCTCCGTTTCTTCGTAACCAAGTTCAGACGAGAAACTACTAAATCGAGAGTCTTTAAAATTCCATCACGCGAACCCTGGATCTTTACCTTCTCTTTCTCTCAATACTTATAAATACCCATATATGTATATATGGTATTTATCTATATATATGTATATATATATATATATATATATATATATATATATTTACGTATATGCATATAAACATATATCTGCATAACCTACTTGCTACTGACCTACACATACATTTTCTTCTCATTTTCAGAGTTCGAGTTATCGTCTCTTTCGTCGTCTTCGTTGTCGTCGTATCGTTTGCCATCGATACAACACGCCATTCTTCTTCTTATCTCGAACCTACCAAGCGAACACGTTCGATCTCGTCTCAAAACCGAACTCGATAACAGCCGAGGTCTGGCAAGCGTGTAATTTTCCACCGCTTATCCAACCACTCTACGACCGGGATCCATTCTCTTGTCAGATCGGGCCGAGTCACGGAAGGTGTGAGGGGACAAAAAAGTCTCTGGTGGGAGAGTAAAAGAGAGAGAGAGAGAGAGAGAGAGAGAGAGAGAGAAAGAGAAAGAGAAGGAGAGAGGGGAAGGAAGGGGATAAATCTCGTTACAGCTCTCGAGATACATCCTTCGTAATCGAGCACGGCACACGGTGCTTGCGCAGCTTGCTTCCACGATGCGCCGTGACGACGGACGCTAATAGCGTTCGCACGACACCTTTCGAGAGTAAAGGAGACTCGTCAAGAGAAAAAGTAAGATAAAGAGAGGGAGAGAGAGAGAAATAGAAAAAGAAAGGTCATGCCATTGCATTGTTATTAAGTTCCTATCGCATATTCAACACAGTCCATAGAAATTTTAAGTATTGTCGGATATTCAAAAAATACATACTTTAAAAAAATAACTGATAAAACTCGATGAAAGAAGAAATAATAATAATAATGATAATAATAATAATAATAATAATAAGACCTTAATAGTATGTAAATATCTAAATAATGAAACGTTCCACGCGAGATGTATGATAGTTACGAATAATGATAAATAAAAAGCACCGTTGATTCGTTAAATTGTAAACTATTACTTATCTATCTATGATTGGAGAGATCAAAAGCATTTATATCAAACTTTGACGATTTTTCTCTGTATAATTTGTTTTTCTTCTTTTTGCTCTTTCTTCTTTTTTATCGTTGAATTAATTAACCATCCACTTCTTCTAACTCGATTATATATATATATATATATATATATATATATATATATATATATATATATATATTATATTTATAATGCATTAGAGAAATACGATATCTGTTTATTAGATACGATATGTTGTACTAACTTAAGCGTAATTGACGAGAAGTCTAGGACAGGTCACGCGAAGGTATTCTTACAGCAAAGGTCGCTGCCACGGCAAAAGCTCGTGAACGTTTCGCATCACTCGTTTCCTCTTCGAACGAACAATCAGATCTATTTATGTATCAGATACATGTATGTACATACATACAGATACATACATATATATCTAAATACTTATTTATATCCTTAGACATAAATATTCCATCTGTCTCCTCATTTTCGATTTAGATTTAAAACGTTCACCATGTAGTACTGAAATACTTAAAGAAGTAACTATAATACATCCGCGAAAGAAAAGAAAAAACAATCTGATCATCCTATCTCTCTCTCTCTCTCTCTCTTTCTCTCTCTCTCTCTCTTTTTCTCTCTCTCTTGTTCTCTCTCTTTATATTTATCTCCCATTCTCTGTTTTTTCATCTCCCATTCTTCAATCGATTGAATATGAGCATATCTTGTACTTACACGTACTTACTTACAATACACGATATTTACCTACTACCTATTAAACTCACTTATCTAGGAAGACCGATCCTATATTGATGCGTAACCAAAGGCAAGTTATTATTTAACACTGCCTTCCCCCTTCCTCTCAACCTTACTTTTCTTCTTGCAAGTTCGAATAAATGAATCGACAGATAAGTGTAAGATACTTAATACAGGTACAAATAACATCGTTGCACAAAAATCATTAGATTGATTTCTTATTAAAATTTGATATTACAATAAAACAATAAAATTTTATAAAAATAAGACTATTTTAATTGTAATTCTTTCTTTCTTTCTCCCTCTCTCTCTCTCTCTCTCTCTCTCTCTCTCTCTTTCTCTCTTTCTCTCTCTCCTTCATTTACACATACACGTGCACATATTTATTTTCGATAATATAAAAAAAACAGAACGAACGAACAACGTACAATTGAAAATAATAAGTTCCCTAACAAAAAAATTTGCGATGAATAATCACTTATTAGATACTTACTTATTTAGATAAGTACTTACTTACTACTTACATACGTAGATACTTATTATCATTATCAGTTTATAATCGAGCAGAAAACGTCGATGCAAGTCCCGTGCAAACGATTTTCCTTCTTAAAATGAGGAACGATAGAGAGAGAATAGGATAGTGGGGAATATATTCTCTCTCTTTCTCTCTTTCTCTCTCTCTCTCTCTCTCTCTATTTTCACTCCCGCCAGTACTACAAGCTCGTGTAGGTATATACACACACAATATGTATACATATATATACATATACATATACATATTAGTTCCTCGTATACGTCGAACCCCTCTCAACCAAGTAGAAACATAATTCTAGCCACGCCTATCGTCGATCTTCCCTCTCTCTCTCTCTTTCTATTTCTCTCTCTCTTATACCAACGGCTCTGAGGTTATCGTCATCGTTCGGTCTGTCTTTCTTCCACTCATAAGTAACTCGCGTTCGTCCCTCGTGATGTTCCGGTCTACCAATCCGCTCCCAACTTCGATATTGGACTCCTCCTATGCGAGCTTTCCATTGGTCGCTTCATTTTCGCTGGCCTTTGAAGTCTCACCTTTGAAGAGACCGATTTATACCGTACATGATGTTTACCCCCTCTCTCTCATCCAACTACGTTGCTTCTCTCTCTCTTTCTCTCTCTCTCTCTTTCTCTATCTCTATCTCAATTTCTAGAGTACTTACATGCGCAAACTTTCTCGCTCTTCGTTAGATTTCCTATGGTTCTCTCTCTCTCTCTCTCTCTCTCTCTCTCTCTCTCTCTCTCTGTCGAAAAATTACAGAGGGATTCGTACGATGTAGGGTGCTGTACGAAACTACCCTCCCCACCCGTCCATCCTATAACACGAATCCTCATTCTCTACTATATGTATGTAGAATTCGTAAGCAAATGGATTTATTTGTAACTTTGTAGATTTAACGAGATCAGATCAAGAAATTGAACAGTACGATCGATTTAAATTTAATTTATCACCTCAAAGAGAAATCATATAAATCCTTTTTCGAAAAGAAGTTAAGTCTAATTTTAAATTCGAACGAAAAAAAAAATAAAAAGAAATGTAGGTATCTAATGAATGTTTGAAGGATAAATAACGAAGAAAAGAATAGGAGATAATGATACGAAGGAATCGTGATTTCCGAGTTGTTGTGAGTTAGATAAGTATCTATCTATCTATCTATTTATCCATCTATTTATCCATTTAAAACGTAAAAATAAAAAATGGAAGAAGCGCTAAAAATGACGTAGCTTTTTACAAGGATTTAAATAGGTATTTATCTATTTATCTATCCATCTAATTATCTACTTATCCATTTAAAACGAAAAAATAAAAAATAGAAGTTTTAGAAAGGACGGCACTACTTAAGAGAAGTTAGATACATAGGTAGGCGAGGTAACCTTTTGTGGTTCGTCGAAGTAAATACTTACCTGTAGGTCAATCCTCGGTTATTCAAGAAGCGAACAATGTTGCTTCTATGGCCGCGACCAATCGGACAAACGATCGTTGCTTTGTTATCCCTTAGCGAAGGTGTCGGAACCACCAAAGGAATCGCTTATTAGCCACGCGACCCTCGATAAAAGCAAAAATAGTTTTGTTGCATTCGACTGCGACTTTCCATTCGAATAGAAAAACAACGAAATCGTAAAGATCCTTCGCCAGAGAAAAAAAGAAAGGAGAAAAAAGAAAAAAAAAGAAGAAGAAGAAGAAAAAGAAAAAGAAAAGAAAAAAGATATGATAATTGGATCTAATTCTAAAATGATCGATATATAAAGAACGATATACAGAGGGAATTTTTTTCTTTCTTTTTCAAATGTCCTGTTGCAAAAAAATAACGTAACATTATTTTCTTCTACGAAGCAATCTAGTTTATTTTTTTTTCTTCTTATTTTTTTAAACCTTTGCAAGTGAATACTTGATTGATTTAACGATACCTATCTGCAATATTATAAATATGATATCATTATTTATAATGAAAATCGTAAAAAATAACTAGAACCGATTATAAATAATTAAAAACAACAATATCGTTTTAACATATCTATACATAAATATATAACATTAATACGACATAACTTACATAATAATATAATTATTATACAACGATAATTATTGTAAATATATAAATAGAGAATCATTTTTAATGATCAAATCATAACAAAGAATTAGATAACTTGAAAAAGAAAACAAAAACAATGTCACACATAATAGACACATAAGAATAACGCTTTACATTATCGCTGTATAATATTACATAATATATCCCTAAATATTTACATATCGTTGTACATACTTTTATCAATACATTTTAATAATTATAGTAACGTAAAATTTAAAATTAATACCCATTGCAGATATACATTGAAATTAAATCCATCATTATTAAAAAAAAAGAAAGAAATTATAATAAGCAATTAAAATTAATCAGAAATTATTGCCATTTGTTATCGAAGGGCCGATATTCATTAATAAATTTAAATAAATAGGACTTTAAAAAGTAACAAAATAAATTCATTGTCGATCGTCGTTAAAGAGATTCGGAATACTTCTTCTATCGATTTAAGCAAACCTTTCGACGCCATCTTGCTTGTGCAAGACGATAATATAGCGGACGCGTTGTCGACGAACGAATGGTACACCTCTGCCAAGAGAGTGTAGTAGGTTGTTCGTAAAGTCGAGTTTGCCATCGAGTCCGTTGTATACACGCTGCTTACCCTCGCGAGGGCAAAAGGAATCCGTGCTTCATCGTCCGGAAGTGATTCGATACGAGAGACTTCAGAGACGACTGACGGAAGAAGTAGCGAGGGAGGTGACAAATCGAATCTCGATTCCGTAATGGTGGATTAGAGAAATTCTTTTCAACGATATCCGATCGATATCTGTTCTCTATTTGTGCCTTGCACTCTTTTCTCTACATATATATATATATATATATATATATATATATATATATATATATGTATATATATCTATATATATATATGTAGTTATATATAGAGCATTGAATGATATAGTTAAACAATTAGTAAATTATTTCTTTAGATAGACATGTAGTAATTTTTCAATATGTATTATATATTAAATTAATATATTGATATGTAGGTATATAAAAATATATAATTATATTAAATTAATGTAGAAATTAAATTAATCGTATATTAATATAAATTGATTAAATTAATATATATATATATATATATATATATATATATATATATATATATACATATATATAAATTTTATATAAATGTTTCTCTTATCAATGACTGAAAGTATCTCTTATTTTCATTGCAGTCGATCTATCTAAGAAAACAAAAATAAGAAAAGAAAAAGTAAATCAATATTGAGTATTACATTTGCTCAATATTAAAAGGCAAAAATTCATCACATAAACGTCGATTAACTATAAAAACGAATTGATCATTTTATTGTACGATCGTGTTGAACAGCCGTCGGCATATCGAATTTAGGATACCGATCGCTGACATGTAAATGCGATCGGCATCGTCGAAAACGTGTTTTTTTTCTTTTTCTTTTCTTTGTCCCATAACAATTCGAATATTCCCATCCCCGACTTATGGTCTGTTCCATTTGGACTTTATGAACGTTCGACACGCTCGTCTACTTATTTGTAGGTAGTATCTATGGGGTAGCCTAGAGGACGAACGACAGACTCCACGAGTAGGTAGATACTACCTACTGCTATGGTTGTCTGTGTTCGCAAGGCGTGACTCTGAGTCCGATCGATTTGCGATACTATAAAAGAGCGATTCCTCGGTAACCGATGATGCCTTTCGTGTGTGAATTTACACGAGTTTTAAGGTATAAAAGATATAACGGAAAAAAGAGAAAAAAAGAAACAAAAAAGAAAAAAGAAAACGATATCTTAATATTCCATCCTCTCTGATATCGGAATAAAAAAAAAAAAGAAAGAAAAAATGTTTAAACTCCTGTCAACTATTTAAATCCAATTTTACAAGGAAATTGGATTTAATACGTTTCACGTGTATTTAAGTAAACATATATAGATTGGTATATCGAATATCGAGTTAATTGCTATTACTTATTTTCCATATTATATACATACATCGATAATTACTAACCTATTCCAAAAACTGGAGCAGGTATCGGTGATTAAATCGATAAACGGGCCGATAAATTAATTCTTTTTTAAAAACAACACGATCTGAACGTTTAATACAATACATTCTCATTGAACTTAATTAATTCGTGTACATATAAATTTCTAAGCTAAATCATTAAACGTTATCCATCCTATTATTATAATTTACGCTATTAGATTCTTATCTTTTGATAAGGTCTTCGAATGATAATATAATAAAAGAAATATTCTTGTTCGCAAACATATTATTGAATACATCCACGCGGCACGCATCACACGTGTCGTCACAGTGAACGTTCCACCTTCGGCTATTAACAAATATTAATGACGAACGAGCGATTACCTAGTCACGCCCATCTATATTAATAAATCGTTTGTATCTTGCTACCGGTTCGACTCATGTAGTACTTAACTATTTATCGAGAACTAAAAACATTCGAACAGGTTTACGAGAATAAATAAACTCATGTAGATCCTTAAAATCGAGTTTATCGTATCGTCGATAATACAAAAACTAATTCTATTTCCAGAGATCATGGTTGTTGAAACTCGTTGGGATAAAATATATTTCATATAAAAAAAATGTCTGCATCGAAAAAAAATAAAAAAAATGAAACAAAAAACAATCGAATAAATCTTAATGGAGAGCTAATAAGAAAAAATAAAACAGAAAGAAGAAAGAGAAAAAAAATAAAAGAAAGAAAAGAAACAATAAGCAACGTATAAGCAGATATAATAATTGATGTATGGAAATTTTTCAACCGAAGCCACTCGATATAAATACATCTTTATTTACGAGCAACCATAGAGAACGACTATTTTATAGCCAAAAACCAAGACTTACATACATACGTTTGACGAATTCACTGACGTAACAACAAAAACTATAGTCTACGTCGTCTTAACGGTGGGAAGACGACGAACGAGTCTCCCTCGAAAGAATCCCCACTCCAATCGTTTATCCAATCCCAGTGCTCCGGCATCGATGCCAAGCTACGATAAATAAATTATTGCCTGCGGTTTGCAGTTCTTTTCTATCTCTTTTTCTTCTTTTTCTATCTGTCTCTCTCTCTCTCTCTCTCTCTCTCTCTCTCTCTCTCTCTCTCTATCTATCTATCTATCTATCTATCTATCTATCTATCTATCTATCTCTCTCTTTCTCTCCCTCTCTCTATTCGATGCCTCCATCATCGTCGAGCTTCGAACTATAAGATATTCCATCACGGTGAGTTACATAAATCTCCTCATTGAATGGCTTTAATTATCGTCAAAGGGGGAAGAAAAAGAGAAAAAGAAATACTCGACTCTTTTCCGGAGATGTATATTAAACGAGTACAAGATAGAGAAAGAGGGAGAGAGAAAGAGAGAGAGATAAAAATATAGGAACGTAATAATCAGCCATTCGTCGATCTAGTTTAGGGTAGGTTCCTATGAAAGGAAAGTTTTCCCTAATGAAACGTCGAGTAGTCGATTCGGTCCAATGCACTATACTAGAAGCTGGTAGCACGACCGCAACTAATAAAGCCGAGAGTCCTCTCCACGTTCGTTCACCATTATCATGCTAATATATTGACCCAACGTTTGTTGTCTTCTTATAAGTCATTTGTAAACGCGCGGTCGTCACGTCCTGTCACGAGTTTCCTGCGGCTACGACGAACGAGAAAGAGAGAGAGAGAGAGAGAGAGAGAGAGAGAGAAAGAGGAGGAAGAGTAAGAGAGAAAGAGAAAGCAAGTGTATTATATTCATCGTGGAAACATATACGCATGTTGCTACCATCATCATCATCATCACTACTACCACCACAACCAGTATCACCATCAAAAATATCACCACCACTATCGCAAATTATCATCATAGCTCGCTCGTTCCTTCGTTTTTGTATTTTTACGATGTTTCATGGTAAAGTATCGACCAACGTATGTATTTATTTATGTATGTATTTATGTATGTATATACGAACAGGCTCATAATTTCGGTAAGAAGGTACTCTCACCGTCGTAACATCTCTTACCACCCCTCTCTTTTCATCACATCACCCATCACCTTCGAGCAAACGTCAAAGTCTTCGTGTCTGGATATAGGTACTTACTTACTTACTTGCTTGCTTGCTTGCTTGCTTACTTGCTTACTTGCATACCCGATGAAGTCTCCTGATTACATGCTTCGTCGTAAGTATGAAAATTCGAACGAGCCACAATGTTCCTTCGTTCAACCATCTTAACGTATATCATTTTGAAAGTATAAAAGGAAGAGAAAAAGAAGAAAAAAAAAAAGAAAACCAAAAAGAAAGAGAAAAAGAAAATCTGAAAGCCCGATGTCTTCTTGTTGTCAAACATTGGACATTTTTTTAAAATGCAATATCGATGCAAATACTTTCAATGACTGTCCTTAAATCGTTGGATAATTTGAAATCTCTTCCTCTCTCTCTCCCACCCCTTCTATCCCCCTCCTATCTCATTGAATTCTATTACGTATGTAATATGAAGATATGTATCTGTAAGTACGTGAATACGCAGGTACTTACCTACTATAGTTAGATATAAGATTGATATGAATGGATTCATTATTCGCTTGTTCTTTATCAAAAATCGTTCGTAATCGTCGAGGTCTCGACCTTTTAAATTCTCTCAGGCTATATCATGGATTAACAGAATTAGCCACCGAGGAAGTTCATCGAGGAATGTGATAACCCATGTAATATGTCAATAAACATGATCGTGCATATTCCTTGGCGAAAACGAAAGTACCTAATGAAAATTATACGTTAGGCAAATACGTACTTACTAGATCGTGTTATATCTTTCTATTGCCGCAAAAAAAAAATTCTAATGCTCTCGATAAATCGATTGATATATATATATATATATATATATATATATATATATATGTATGTATATATATATGTATGTACATATGTGTATATATATGTATAAGTATATATATATATATATATATATATATATATGTATATATATGTATATATATGTGTATATATATATATATATATATATGTATATTATTTAATGAAAAACATCTGTCGTACGTAATACCTACGCTTAGAAGAATGAATAGATACGGTCTGTCTCACATGAGAAAACATAGATACGTCAATCATATACGTGTAACCTGTCACGCGAAGAATTCATGGGAGTTTTCTAAAGAGGTATAGTGGGTGTTATAGCAATTCGAATAACATATAGGAAACAAACGAAGAGAAATAAAAAAAAAGAAAAAAAGAAAAAAAGAAAAAAAAGAAAAAAGAAAAGAAGAAAGAAAGAAAAAAATAATTCATTTCGTGCGAGATATTCGTTCGATTGAAAAAAAAATAAAAAAATAAATAACTAAAAAAATAAATAAATAAATCGTAATGAAGAACCAATAAAACTTCTTCTTCCTCTTTTCTTTTTCTTCGTTAAAATCGGGAACTTCTTTTTTTCGAGGATGGTGATAGAAGAACGGAGAGGGATAAGAAAAAGAAAGAACCAAGAAGAAAGATGCGAGGATGCAAGTAATTTTTTTTTCCTTTCTTCAAAGTCACTATCTATCCAACGATCAATATTGTGCAGTTCGAAGTATACCTACGCAAGTATACAACATAGGATATTTTAGGGCCGTCCCGAGAGAGAGAGAGAGAGAGAGAGAGAGAGAGAGAGAAAGAGAAAGAGAAAGAGAAAGAGAGAGAGAGAAAGCATCGCCGCGAACCACGTTTCACTATTAAACCGCACAGTGCACTGTGTTCAAGCGCTATCGCACAAGAAAGAAAGAGAGGAAGAGAGAGAGAGCGCGCGCGCACTCTACTCACTGTATGGTCGCCATACGACGGGTCATAAATTCCGTATGTATTTCCTGTTGCGGTTACTGGCGCATTTTGCGGCGAAGCAGTTGCAGTCAAACCAACATGGCGAAGTGTAGAGTGATCTGGCTAATCGATCCCCTCGAGATGGATACGATATTCGAAATGACCCTTTCAACAGAGGACGCTCGTAAACACGAACAATAAATACCTCTCGGCTTCCGATAGGACTTTCTTCTTCTTCTTCTTTTGCTTCTTTCTCGTCTTCTTTTTTTTTTTTCACTCTTATTCGATGGATTTTCTCTCCTTTTATTCCCCGGGAAATATTTATTCTTGTGAGACATCATTGTTGAAAAAAAAAAGAAATTAAGAAATAATACTATCAATAACATTCCTTAGAAAAATTTTATGATAAAAAAATTCATCATCTTTGTCATTTTAAATTTGATTTCTATGCGCAAACACAAATCATTAAATACGTAAATATATAGATATTTACATATATATATTTATTTATATATTTATATTTACAAAGAGAGAGAGAGAGAGAGAGAGAGAGAGAGAAAGAGAGAAAGAAAAAGAGACGCGTTCTCTCGTACCTATACAGAATCGTCTAAATTACATCTAAACTTTAGCGTGACAGCAATCCTACCACAAACTTATCCCAATCTATATAGATATACCCACTTACATACAAACACATAAACTTCCTTCTGTCGTGCTTGAAATTGTCAGACCAGTTTCCCTCTCTCTCTCTCTTTCTCTAAAGGTTCACGGCAAACTACAAAAGACGCTCGATTCTCTTCTCCTCTCTGAACAGTCAATCGAAGCTCCATTTAGGCTCCATTTAGCTCGAATCAGTTTCACTAACCACTTTTCGGGAGGGGTGGCTGAAGTCTTTCGAAAACGAAGGATCGTGAAGAACATTTACTCCCTCTCTTTCTCCCTTTCTTTCTCTCTCCCTCTTTTTCTGTGGATTTTCGTTCGTGAGTTTTTGACGGTCTCAACTTGATGCTCCTTTACAAAAGAAACGGACGTTCCATCAATTTTCCGTTCCGGGGCTCGCGCCCCGTCCTTGATTTGACACACCTCGAGTACATGGACAGTAGATCGTAATGACATCTAGCCCTGTCGTTTCTCTACATCTCTTTCTTTCTAACTCTTATATATATATGTATTTATGTATGTATATATAAAGCCCTCTCTCTCTTTTTCTTTCTCTCTCCCTCTCTTATATTTTTCTCTCTCTTTATCGTGATCCTTTAAACTTAGCTGCCAAAGCCAAACGACATCGTGGTGAATTCGTCATGCTCCGAGGAACTCGATCGCTTGAATACATTCGTTGATGACTTGATATTGTCGACTATAGAAAGAGAGAGAAAGAGAGAGAGAGAGAGAGAGAGAGAGAGAACGGGCACACGCTGGAAGCCGTTCTTTTGTATTGGAAATCGTTCGTCTCTCATCGCCTAGCTGACTTTTACCTAGTAACTTTCTTTTTCCTTTCTTTTTATCCCTCACTATACTCCTATGCCGAACATAAAACGTTCCAATAGATAGATCGTGCAACCAATTATCGACAAAAAAAATGTTCGACTTTCCATACTACAATTTATGTATGTATCGTTCGATTTGTTTTTTTTTTCTTTGATCTAAAAAAAAAAAACATTGCCGCAGACGGACGCGGTCGTTGATTTTAAAGACTATTATATGAATGATAATTAAAAAAAGATAAAAAAAAGAAAGAAAGAAAGAGATAGAGAGAGCGAGAGAGAAAGAGAGAAAGAAAAAAAGAGTAGAAACACGATAATCTTGTAAATGACAAGTTACAATCTATATTCTGCTTATCAATTGCCATTTTTCTGCGGGTCCTCCTGATCTATGCACTTAGTACTCGATTTACGCATTACCACGATTAGATGTAATTTATGACAAAGAGAGTAATAATGTAAAACACTATTGGATGGGAAAGTCAAGTCAAGTTAACAGTCAAATTAACATGACCCGTATGAGACGGGACTTAGATTGTACGCGATAAGGAGTAACTTATTAACTTGTTTTCAATTTTTCAAAAGTTAGATCCGTACGCAGGATATCCGTGTAATTATTGAAAAAAAAAAAAACAAAAACAACGAAGGTTCTCGATGATAATATTAATAACGGATGCGTGTACTTGTCTAAAAAAAAAAAGTTACACGACAGGAGAAGTTAAAATTAAGTAACGTCGATTTGTCACGAATTAATATATATATATATATATATCTTCCTATTATACAACGGATTTTTCATCTAATCATTTTTATGAATTTTTATTTAATCCAACGAAATTTTTAACCAAGATTCGATCGATTGTTCATGTACTTAAGTATTTACGCATTATTTATTAAATCATTCAATGTACGCATATTCAAAACGTTTCTTTCGTTTTTCTTTTGAACTAACGAATATCAAATTTCTTTTCTATATGACGTCGTCGAATACTTTTGTACGCTGCAAATATACCAAAAGTTATTACACTTTAGTGGTACAGAACGTAAAGTAAGTATATAAAAGCAATTCGTGTGTGGCCCGGAGATGGCCGGTTCTTCACCTCGCGAACGAGAAGTCGGTTCCCTTTGATGTTCTGCCTACCCGTGGCTGGTGGGAGTCGGTTCAAGCCCTCCTCTCTCCTCTCTTCTCCCTTTACTTGCCCATCACTTCTCCTCCTTCCCCATCTTCTTCTTCTTCCTCTTCTTCTTCTTCTTCTTCTTCATCCTCCTCCTCCTTCTCCTCTTCCTCTTCTTCTTCTTCTCCTACTCTACCAGCAGCACCAACCACCACCACCCTTTTCGCTGAAACCCTTTGCGCACCCGACGCACGAACCTTCTTTCTCTTCTTATATTTCTTATATTATTTATATGTATGTATATATACATGTATGTATGTATGTATATATACTTCCCTTTCCCCTTCCCTTTCTCAGTTAACTCACAAGGCCCTTTTCCTGCAGGCCTCTTTGCCTCACGCCACACGACTCTTCTTCTTTTCCTCTTTCGACCTAGACTATACGTAAATTTTCAAGAACCTCAACGACATATGTCTACTTACTTATATGCTGCATACATACGTATGTACGTACAATGTAATGGCATCTAAAAATATTCTTCTGCCAACCTTTAAAACTGAGAGTATTCTTTAAAAAAAAATGATACAGTTTTTAAAGTGATCTTTTCCTTTCTTTTTTTTTTTTTAATTTCTATCAGAACTTATAACAAGATCTTCTCACGTGATCTTTCTTATGATTATTCGTATAAAAAGTTTGATAATAAAAATTCGAACAAACATTTCGTACGTACGATTTTAAGAGCTATGACAGTTGGCAAAGATAATTTGATTTAAAAAAAAAGAGATGGTGTTTGAAGAAGATAAAAATAAAAGAAGAAAAATAATATATACCAAACAATTGTATCTAATAATATCGAAACAATTGTCTCTATAAATATCCTAATCATTTAACAATATAATGTCGATGAAACGTGTTTGATAAGAAAAAAAAGGAAAAAAAAGGAAAGAAAAAAATCATCTACAGATTGCTCATTAAAGAAATATGCCTAGAAAGTAAACTCGCAGCGATTTTATGATACCAATAGAATGATACGAATGCAAGAAACGATTTGCTTTACGATAGTTAAGAAAGATTAGAGTATGAACGCGCAGCCGACGGTCTGTCATTCTCTGATGTTTCAATCGATAGTTCGTATTCAGAGGGCAGACCACGCTAAATCGCGTGTGATTAACGATGTGTTACTAATAGTTCTTAGCACGAGAACCGATGTACCTATTTAGAAATCGTATATCCCGCTAATTACTCTTCATTGTATTCGTGTTCTATAACATCCTCCTTTCTCTTCTTCTTTTTCGTCATCGTCGTCATCGTTTAGAACAATGAAATTATTTAAGAAAAATGAATGAAAAAGAAAAGATTCGATTTTATCATGATTATTTTTATCTTTCATATTTAAAAAGAAATTCGAATTAATGTCATTCGTTTAGACATTTATCGAATATATATATATATATATATATATATATATATATATATATATTGTGTATTTATGTATGTGTATATATATTGTAAGCATCGATACCGAGTTCCATGAAAAACGTTCGTAAACTTATCGTACCAGGCATAATTGGAAAATGATACACCGCAGGTAAAGGTTCAAGCGAGCGAGATAATTACTCGTGTAATTCTTAATTTCATGTTACACCGGAATTCCGAAAGTAATATCTATTCACTCACATATCTTTGTATCTTCTTCTTCCGTGATTAATGCGTGATCCCGTCAATTCGGCGAGAATTTTATCTTTAACAAGTAAATACATACATATTTACCATTTTAACGCGTACACTTCGATTCAAGATTATATAACTATTTTGAGGTTCAACATTAAATACTTGTTAACGAAAACTTTTCGGACATTTTAAAAGTATTTTATTCCTGATCAATCTTTTAATTAATCAGTAACATTGATGTAATTAATCAGAGCTCGTTACGAATCAGAAAATACGATGAATCAAAATAAAAGTCGACGATAAAATGACCGATGAGATTCTAAAAATTAATATTTATATCTTTCATGGATAAATATTTTTAATTAATGTATGATTAATAGCATTTTATTCAGATTAATTATACTGATTAATAAATATTATTTACAGAACTATTAACATACTTAATATTATATATTAAGTATCCGATATTGAAAATAATTATTTCTAATTTATTAAAAATATAATTTGTCAATAAATATAAACACTTCCATTTTGTTTGATATATTTTATCTAATAATCGTGAACATTTACGTTTAGATCCAAAGACAGGATTTTTCCGCTTCCGAATGAAAATTATTACAACCATCGACTTGATCTTACCTACATAAAATTAAACATACATTAGCACAATAAATATGACATCTCCCTACGTATTCTCTATATTTAACAAAAAAAAAAAGAAAAGAAAACATTCAATACACACACTCCATATATTGTCAGGGTGGAAAAATCTACATTAGGGATATATGTCCTGAGACACCTCTGTCATCCCAAATTAATATAAGCCTGATATAATTTCTTAGCTAATTAAGGGTAGGTACCAATTTAATGTAATCGACTGTTGAGGCTATATAATGATTATTGCGTAATTCAACTACTTCAGAAGAAATATTAAGGATATATCTACTAATATACGGTCTATACTTGTAATATATGAATTATTTTTTATATGTGTTCATTGAAATATGAGCATTCTAATGAGTAATACGAATTGACATATTTTATGCACAATTGCATTATTAATCTAACAAATTCGCGTAACGTGATGTATACTACATCGCCTAACGTACGAACACATACGTACACACACGCGCGCACACATACATACCGAATGAAAAATACATCGTGTACAATCATCAACGCAATAACAGTCACTAAAATTAGGAGTTTTCAAAATCTAAACCTACGTTAAGCGATCCTCATCATCACGAGTAACATCTGGGCACAAGCATAAATCAAAATTCAGGTAGCATTGGATAGAAAAACGGCAATTAGTAAATTAATAATTAGAAAAAGTTAAAAATCCTAAATAAAAAAATGATTAGAACTTATAAATCATTTAGGACTACGGACTAATGACACTATTTTCTTTTTTCTTCTTTCTTTTTCATTTTACGAAGACAACAAATGTTTATGTATATAATTTGAGATCATCGAAACTTTAAAAATATCGAAAAACTTTATTTTTATCTTTTATATCTATATTACGAAGTTCTATAGGGTGATCTTTTCTTTCTGATAGCAACTACCCTAATTAATTTAACGAAAGCAGACACGCTTTGTTACTTCCTAGTCCATCGCAAATCTTCTTCTTGTTCTATTTTATATATCGATATTTATATATTCCTAATATCTACGTGTTAGAATTAGTGTTAGACAAAGCACGTTATATTCATTTACATGCTCTTTTAATCATAAAATTGTATGTTCATTATTCTACTTAATTTTTTTTAAGAAAATGAAAAAATATATATATAAGTATATATATATTATTATGTGTTGCTCATTATTAACTTTATTATATATCAAACGGTCAAATAATCTTGCAAATAATCTATTTAAAAAATTACAACCAGTAACCCACATCAACGAAGATTTGTAATTTTTATTCTCGACATTTTCAAATGGCCACCAGAGGGACTTGAATTTTTTTCAATGATGGTTCCAAAACACTCTGTAAGTCGACGATGTAGGTCGAAATTAAGGGAGGTTGATCCAGAGTAGGTCGAAAATGAGGTAGAACGGACATCGAAGTAGATCGAAATTGGTATAGGTTGTAATTATCGTAGATATCGAACGTAAGAATGATTTAGGAAGAGACTACAAAAAAAATAAAATTAAGAAAAAAAAAACAATAAATTAATTTTTTATAAAAATATTCTAAAACTATTAAACAAATTTTTCTTTTAAGAAAATTATTATTATTTTATATATATATATATATATATATATATATATATATATTATTATTATTTTCTTGATTAACTATTTGTGATGAACTGATATTAATACAAATAATTATTCATTAATTACAAAACTTTAATTATCAATACATTATTTTTCTATTCATAAGTACAGCGGTCTGTGACTGTTTACAAAAAAACAAAAAGAGAAAAAATAAGGAACTTAGTATATACGAAAGAACACTGAAATGTATGACTGCAGTCGATGTAAATATACTTCATAAAAAATTAATTCAGACAAAAAAATAATTTAATATTAATATTGTGGAAAGATAAAAAACAAATTTTTTCGATCAACGAACAACAAACACCGAATCTACAATTCTCACGTAATTCTCTCTCTCTCTCTCTCTCTCTCTCTCTAAATCATTCCCAAAGACGGTTTTAATATTTAAGATTAATATTAATAAACAGTAAATGATTAATTTAAATCAGAAAAAAATATATGCCAATATAACGTGTAATTAAAGAGAGACGAAGTATTTGTCGGTACACAACCGAATCCTAATATGGTGTTGAGTCACTCTATCAGCAACGAGATTAGACATAGATTTCTCTGCACATGCACGCACGACGATATATTAAAAAATTCAATACTTTTCGATTTATTATCGAAATATATTTTTAAAATGTTATAAATACAATATAAAAATATATCAAATATATCGAAACGTATAAATTATTAATTCAAATTACGATATATAAATATTCAAATTGTAAAAATAAATCCTAAGATCTAATCTTTATTTTTCCTATCACTTATACGTAACAATCCGATTGTTATTCTAGAAGATTATTATGCATTAAGAAAAATGTATTTATTATATTAATTATTTCTAATTATGGCAATTCTTACGATCCGATATAACTTCGACCATATCATAACGAACGATTGATTGATTTTTCTCAAATGGCATATTATATAATTGGATACACGTGTAAAACAATTTAAAAAAATTTTTTAAAACGATCACGTTAATAAGAAAATTTTCTTTCGAATGTAATTCCGATTATCACTTGTACTCGACTCGATTCGATTCGATTCGATTCGATTAGATTTTATTCGATAAACGAAATGAACTGACATTAGATCTCACTCGGAGCTAATAATTAACCCTTCAACCTAATAGATCTAATAAGTCGACGGTATCTACCGAACGAAATCTCAACTTCTCATCGCGGATGACTCGTCGTCACTAATTACTTTCGTATCGCGAAAAGTTTCTATTAAAAGGAGGATAATAACGGACGCTCGTCTGTGATCAACCTTTCTCTCTCTCTCTCTCTCTCTCTCTCTCTCTCTCTCTTTCTCTCTTTATTTATCATTCTTTCTCTGTTCATCGGCAATGGCATACAGAAGCGGTAAAGTTCTAATGACGTTTTCTAATTTCGATTGCCTTGGTGATGGTACTCGCGTCCACGTACAGGCCTTGGGGGGAAAAAGATTAAAAAAAAAATAGAAACAAAAAAAATAGGATTACAAAAAAAAGTAAAAAAAAAAGAAAAAGAGCAAAGAAAAAAAAATCGCGCTAGACGGGTAGAGTTAAGAGGATAGAGGAAGATGGGAGAAAGGAGAAAATGAGGAAGATGAATCCTTAATCCAAAGCGTGCACGCTCGTACTTGTCTCTCTCTCTTTCTCTCTCTCTCTCTCTCTCTCTCTCTCTCTTTCTTTCTCTCTTTCTCTCTCTCTTTCCCTATCTATCTCTTACACTCCGTCTTTATCACTCTGTATGAGATTGAATATTTTTTCGTTTTATTAATTGCAACCCACGGTCTTCCCGTCATTACAATGATATTATACTTATTTTTAAAGCAAACGAAGAAAAAGCGAGGTATGAGGGTGGTGTTAGTGGTGGGAGACGAAGGATAGGAGGGACTAGAGATGGTAAAGGAACGGACGGAGAAAGTATAGAGAAAAAATAATTTAATAGTTCTCGTTTAATTTTATCGAGATATACGAGGAAATCGGAAAATGGTTGTCTAACACGTGTTTATTGTTATTAACTTGCTTCGACTTTCTTCATTTTATTTTATTTTATTTTATTTTATTTTATATTTTTTCTTTTCTTTTCATTTCTTATTTCACTATCGGAATCAATTCAGAAACAGTAAATAAGGTACCATCTAAATATCTAATAGAAAATGAAATAAAAATTCTTATACGAAGTTCGATGTAATTCCATTCTTAGGATGTAAATTATCCTCCGTCTCGTTTTAATTATACCAAAAGTCCATCGTCGAAAGATACGGAAGCGTTCGCGAGATAGACACGACTTCATTCGCCGAGCTTGTCTCTGATAGGTATAATGGGTTACGGTGAATTGCAGTCAGTCAGTTTCTCTCTCTATCTCTCTTTCTCTTTCTCTTTCTTTCTCCCTCCATCGGTGGAAGAGCAATTTGGTCGGGGCGAGTTCATTCGCCCGTCTTTATTATAATATCTCAATCTCGAAGAAAGCGCTTCGTGGCTCTCGATGTGTCGCGAGCGAAAAATTTCCTCCAACTATCAACGTTATTCACGTTTAAAACGAACAAACAATAAAGAAATACAAAAGCGTAAAAAAATATATATATATAAATAAAAAAAAAAATTGTTGAAGCATTCTTTCAAAAAATATTCAAAATTGACGAAAATACGTATTAAAAACGAAAGAAGTTTGAGGAAAGAAGGAAGAAAACGATAAAGGACGAGGCAAAGAAGAAGGTGAAGAAAGTAAAAAGGAGGGAAGGGGATGAAAACAAAAAAAAAGAAGAAGAAACGTAAAGAAGATTGTTTCTTCGGTTCGTGCCGGTAACGAATTTGGGAGATGCAGATGAGAGCCCGACAGCAATCATCGGCACTCCGAAGACGCGGCTTCGATTCGCATTGAGAACGGCAATTTTCCCTCAAGCAATTTCAACGATTCACCGAGTTCTATTTGCACTTCGGATTTTATTGGATCTCGTCACGACACGAACGAGCACACTCGGGCCAATCACCTCTTTTTACGTTCTCTCCGACACCAACAAAATTCAAACAACACGAAACGGTGACGGTCGCCCCCCATAAAAATTCGTATATTCCAAGAATTTCATTTTTTTCTTTCTTGTTTTTTCCTTTCAATTATCGTATGTTCAATTAAAAATCATTCACAAAGATTATAAATTGTATTTCTATATATGTTTGTTTTTCTTTCATTTTTTTTTGTTTTTTTTCACAGAATCGCTCTATCGAAAAAATTAAAAAAAGAAAAAACTTCATTCGTTATCTCTTATAAATGAAAAAAATGAAAGAATTAGTTACCTAGCATTACTTCATTCTAAATACAATATATATTTATTACGTCCTTACGTCTAGGGGGTGAGAATACGTATATAAAAGAACGACCGAAGCTATAGATAAAGAGGCTAACAACCCTTGTTGTTTAATGCTCCCTAGCATGGCAGACAAGATGGCCGACGGTATCGGTTGCATAAAATATTGAAGGAATCGAGCCCTACAGCCTATTCGCAAACTACGGACAATGTTCTACATCTTCACGGGAGAGAGAAAGAGAGAGAGAGAGAGAGAGAAATGAGGGAGAGAAAACTTTATCTACCTTTGGCTCGTTTTCCCTCTTTTGGTAACAAAATGGCTTCCTACTCGCGACCATTACGTTCGCGTCAATTCGTCAAGGAAACCTTCATATAGGTACGATATAGTTAACACCAATAACATAAAATTCCTATTACGAATATATATCGTTCTATCAACGATTGTATATATTTGTATTTTTCGTTTTCGATTTATCACATGGCAAACGATTAAAAAATACATAATAATTTTTTTAAGAAAAAAGAAAAAAATTAAAAACAAAATATCGACAAGGAATTATTAAGAATCCTCTAAATATACGATAATAATTAACTTACACGATTTATTTAAATTTCTATACCCATAGATAATTGAATAACGAATATTTTTCTATTGAGTCTCATAGAATCATTAAAGAAGGTAAAGAAATTATTTACATCCCGCGCTTTCACAAAGGAAATCAGAAGAGACAATCATGAGTAAAATTAATCCCAACGTCAACGGATCCTCCTTCTTTCGCGTCCGCAAACGATTAGAGCTCCTTTGGCTTCGTGTCTTCGTGCGACGAAACTATTTACACTGTGCAATTATAAACGAAAGAAAATCTTCTCGCTAGAAGATCTTCCGAGAATTTCCGCCAAGCGGAATATGTATATTTGCTGTTGCTCATCCGTTCTATTTCGTTTTTCTGCTTTTACAGCTTACAATGATATACGGTATTTTGTCAGAAACTGAGTAGTTTAGAAATAGGCCATAGTTGACATAAACACACATACACACGCGCGTATACAGAAAAATTCTTTCCGTCCTCTTTTTCATCGTTGTTTAACTTCAAATTATAACGAAAGGAGGAAAAGAAAAAGAGAAGAAGAAGAAGAAAAAAAAAGAGGGAGAGAGAGAAAGAGAGAGAGAGAGAGAGAGAAAGAGAGAAAGAGAGAAAGAGAGAGAGAGAGAGAGAGAGAGAAAGAAAAAAAGATGACGATGAAAAAATTCAACGGACGATGTTTCGTCGTAGGGTCCTCGATGAAGAATATCGAAGGCGTGTTACCTTATAAAGCCGGAAATTAGAAGCCTTTGAAAATAATAACTACGATGGCGGTCGGCCGTGCATCGCTCGATCGAGAGGGTTGGGACACGGCGGGGGTGCAATATGGCCGACGACCGCTCTTCGAGGATAAAACGGACACTGTCATTTTTCCATAAAACACTTCCGGTTGTTCTCTCTTTCTCTCTCTCTCTCTCTCTCTCTCTCTTTCTCTTTCTCTCTCTCTTATATCCGTATTACATATCACACATATTGTACAAACACGTACGTACGTATGACGATACACAAATACACATATAACATACATATATACCTATTACACTCCCAATACATTGTTCTTCATAAAAGACCACGTATCATGCCGGATTCGACACTTTTCTTTTCGACTTTTCGTCATGCAAAAACGTTTTAACGGTCGTTTGTTTTGGACGGACAAAGAACTACCAAACGAGAGAGGCTTACAGGCTGTAAGGTAGTAACCTATTACTTCTCATTCTTTTTCTTCTTTACGCCTACGACATGCTCGGAAGGCAGGAAGCCTTGCGGCCAAACCATGCTTTTGCCACTGTTTATATACCAAAAGACAGGGGAAAAATATTTCAAACTTATCCTCGTAACTATCCCACGGAAATCGTAAAATTGAATCGATCGTTCTCTTTCATTTTCTTTTTTTTTTGTTTTCCTTCCATTTATCTTAAATTTTCTTTGGAACCCAACAAATCCTTAGACACGAAGCTTACCCGTCCTTCGATCGAACTCGTTAAACAGCTAAATTATTTGCCACTAGGATCTTCTCGCTTTATCTCTCTTGATCACGGTGGAAACCAGCACGGTACGCTTGCTTATCGATTTCCCCCCACCACTACCAACCTCTCCCCCCGCTCGCAATATTTACGAGACTACGAGTATTTCGCGTGTACAGGTCTAATCTTTCAACTATCATTAAACGGCCGCCCGTTAGTTCGTTCACACATTGACTTCGTTCTCTTGGCTGTTAAGTACCGTCGTAATCGCTTTGACTAATTCGATAATGACCGCGTGTCTCATTGTCGATCGTTGAAGATATTTTTTTCCTTTGGAAAAATTTGGATTTCAAACGATCGCGCGCGCGTACCTACCAACGAATTTTATACAATCCGTAAATTCGATACGTCAAGCAGGTTTATCTAAAAGACATCGTCGTCGATGTCGTTGATCTTATAATTATCAGACGTCAATGATTTTCTCGTTGGACTTATTAAGAAACTAAGGTATAATATCCAAACTTTTTCAGTTTTCTTGAAGAAGATAAAAGGGGGAGGAAATTATCCGACCATTTCAACGAATGATCATAAAAGAAAGATCTGAAAAAGAAAAGAGAAAAGAAAGAAAAAAGAAGGCAAGTTCGAGCAGTTAATACTTTTCTTTTTCTTTTTCTTATTATCCTACATGTCGAAAGAGAGAGAAAGAGAGAAAAGTCAGACGAGAGAGAAAAATTGAAAGTAAAAGTAAATTAATTAATCATAGAAATGAGAGAAAGGAAAAGAGAATATTCGATCGTAGTATGGCCGACCGTTCGTAAAGCTAAAATTCTCTCTCTCCCTGCGACGAACGCTGAGCTCGCGTGTTCGCAACTGACGAGTCTGTCTGGCTTAAGGTTAATACCCTTGGCATAATGAGTAACTGATGTCTATAGATCGTTGGGAGGGTAGTTGTATTATTATCGATCGATACAATGACAAAGTTACCTCTTCGTCGGATAATACAAATTCTCTTCTGAATCTTAGGTATCATCTGTTTTATTACAATGAACTTCAGCAATCGAGTCGAGACGAGCCGATAAAACTTTTGCATGTTAACAAATGTACAATAACGTGCGTGTGCCACGCTACGTTCACATTCCCTTAGTCGTGAAAGAAGAAGATGATTATTTTTGGCGACACTCATCGGCAAAAGATTTTCAGCCATCGTCTTCCGGTTCCTTCTTCCACGTTTCTACAAAAAAAAGAAAGAAAAATAAACTAAAAAAAAAAAAAGAAAACTAAATAAAAAAACAAGCGAACCAGAGAGCAATTTACTTTTTTTCTCCCTCCCTCTCTCCCTCTCTCTCTCTCTCTCTCTCTCTTTCTCTCTTTTTCTCTCTTCTTATAAAAACGTAAAAAACGTAGAAAGAAGCGAAAGACCGGGTGTGTATTCATCGCATTAAAAAAAAAGAAAAAAAGAAAAAAATAAAAATGAAGAAAAAAAAGAAAAAAGAAAAGAAAGGAAAAAAGAAAGATACGAGAGGATGGATTTCAAAGAGGACAAAATTCTTCGAGGGGGGACCCGAAACAAGTAGAACGTACTCTCTCACGACTTTTCTCCGTTGTGCGAGCAAAACGCTTTTGCACTCGCGATTTTGTCTCGGGGGCTAATGACACACGAGAGCGATTCCAGTGCGTGCAACTAACTATACCTATATACTCTGAGTCACGTCAATTGTTGAAACATCGAAAAGAGAAATATTGTTGACGAACTTCGTTGTATGAAAAATATTGGAAACAAATGATTCTTTTATCGTTTTATACGAATATAAAATATTATCTATACGAAAGAAAAAAAATATATAACATAATATATCATACATAGTAAATATATCGTATATAATGTAGAAAAAAAATAAATGATAAACATATGACACATATGTATATATAAAAAATATTTTTTTCGTGCAAACGAAACGAGGTCTCTCTCACGACAGGACGTTTCTTACACACTCCCTCTTACCCTGTCCCCTAATCCCCATACTCTCTACTCTTTTCCCTTCTATCTTCTCTTTCTCTTCCGTACACTCGTTACTACCTCGAGGAAGTCCGGTCCGTTCCTCCTCTGCCCTGCAATTTTAATAACCACATCCTTCGGCCATTGGATAAGATGGCGGTTTCAGAACGCATGGCGCGACCACTTTCGTATCTTCTTCGTTCCCGTCGTCTTCTTCGTCTTCGTCTTCGTCTTCGTCTTCGTCTTCGTCTTCATCTTCGTCTTCGTCTTCTTCTTCTTCTTCTGCTTCCCCTCTTCCTCTCCCCTCTTTCCTCTTCCTTTTCCTTTCCACCTCCTTTCTTCAACGTCTCCACGTATGTCACTTCCGTGTAACACGCCATTGTACTGTTGAATCGCACGAATCGAGTTCGATCGAAACTGCTTTTTTACATCGTGATATTTTTCTTTATTTCTATTAGTCTTATTCTTTAGTCTATTTACTTATATATTTTGTACATATAAAAATGAATATATTAATCGTACGTTTATCAATCTAAGAGAATAATGTTATTAATAATAATAATCGAGATTTATTTCGAAGATTAGTTCTTTTAATTAGAATTAATGATAATTATATCAAAGAAATTAATAATATTATTAAATAAAACGATTATTCTATAACCGTATTTCTTATGTGATTTAGATTCGTCGAATTGCCGATGTTGGATAGGTAGGTGGGTAACAGGAAGGAGAACGCCATTCGTCGAGCGTGTCATTGCCAGTTATGTTCTTGGAGAGAACCGTTAGTCTTTGAATTGACGATTCACGGATGCGCGTTATCGGAAATCGACGCGAACGTAACGTGAACGCCTATCTTGTACTTACTTATCGTAGAAACCATGTCCTTGTCATTTGATGGCAACGACGATGGCGATGGCAATGGTGAGCTTGGTAGGAGTGATTGCGTTAGTGTTAGTGACTCGTAGTAGCAATGGTTGCAGTTGTGCACGCTCGCAATCGCCACGGCGGAACCAATTACGTGCTAAACCATCCATCAAGCTTTATAAGAGAAACCTCCCATTATTTTAAAGCTTATGTTTTCTAAGGACAATCGTAGGATGAGCTCGCTTCTCGTCCATGCGAGCGGATTAAAAGACCCAAGTTACGGAAGCTGTTACTCGTGCTGCTTCAGAAGCGGCCGAGTCATACATATATGCTTTGGCTTATTATACGTTATCCGCACAACATCACTTATCTTATTACGTAGTAATCGTTGAATAACTCGCTAAGTACGTAAGCCTGTTTTCTACATCGCGGAATAACAAGTAAGTAAGTAAGTAAGTAAGTAAGTAAGTACAAGCATTTTCTATCTTCCGTTCTTGACTGTCGAAACGCATCATCTGTCGAGAATCTGATATCCGCATTGAATATACATTGAATATATATGTGTGTATGTATGTATGTATATATCTTATTTAGGAGATATACATTGTTAAAACCAATACAATTTATTCACAAAAAAAATGAGAAAAAAAACAGAAAGGGACTGAATAAATATTTAATCGTACGATTTCCTGCAAAGAAATCATTCGATGTAGATAATGCTCGAATGTCATTGAAACGTTCAAAGTTCATCGACATTCTCTCGACGAACGGTAAGGGTTAAAACAATTCACATTCGAAAGGGAAAACTAAACTTTCAACGTAGATGTTTAATGAAAAACTTCTCCCTCTCTCTCTCTTTCTCTCTCTCTCTCTCTCTCTCTCTCTCTCTCTCTCTCTCTCTCTCTCTCTCTCTCTCTCTCTCTCTCTCGGTGATGATCGATAATTTATCCATGCGTTTACCGGAAATCGCTCGATACATTCAAGGGAAAAAACATTTTAAAGTTTACCCCGATCCCATAAAATCGTCGTACACTTTCATACAATATTTATATCATAACGATATAAATTACTCCTCTCCTCTCCTTGAATAAGAATTGCGTTCGAATGAAAAGAGAAAAAGAAAGAAAATAAAAAAAAAGAATGGGAGGGAAGAAACGAGAGAAAAAAAAGGGACACAAAAAGAAAAAGAAGAAGACAGAGCTACTACGAACGATCAAACGTGATTCATCGATTTCGCGAGCTGAGATAAGATCTGCATAAACGATTTGCGGCACGCGATATATATATATATATATATATATATATATATATTTATATATTTATATATTTATACTTAAATAGAAAGTTTCCCGTTGCTCGATGAACGAACAACGAAGCCAATTAAATCGTCTTATCGTATTGATAATCGACTACGGGGGTTAATAAACGTGTCTTTTGCGCTGTTTGAAACTTTTTTTTCCAATCGATGTTTAATCGAGCTGTTTTTCTATTGGTACGAGAATCGTTCTACATCGTCGTTAGCTTCGCAGTTGTGAACTAATTACTGGGCGCCGGTAGTATGACTATAGAAAAGGTAACGTAGTTGATCGTACTCCGCGTTCTGTCCCTTTATATCCTCGCCATTACATTACTACCACTACTTCTACTACTACTACTACTATTACTACTACTACTACTACTACTACTACTACTACTACTACTACTATTACTACTAATACTACTATCAGTACCCTCTTCTCCCTGCTTCAGCTTCAACTTTCGTAGTCGTTCTCTGTCCGATGGAAAATTGCTGGTACCAACGGGCGCAGTTACGCATAAATAAATAATGCTGGTGTATGCGAGCCTCGACGAGTAGCCGAACCTACCTACCTACCTCTACGCGGCTTACCGGCTACCGTCGGTGCATCGCTACTGGCTGCTGTTGCTGCAATAAATATGATCTCCCTCTCCTCCTACAACAGGTAACAAACTTTGTAAGTACACGACATCGAAACTTTCTCCGTGTGTCGTGTTCGTCGTTAATTTTACCGAGCCATCTCGTCTATCTAGACATCTACATACATATATATATACATATATATATATGTATATATATATATAATGTATACATGTCCGTATGTAAGTAAGTACGTACATCCACATAATATTTTTCTTTCCGCGACGAATCTTGCTCGGTCTTTTCGATGAAAAAAAAAAGAAGAAGAGAAGAAAACAAAAAAAAAGAAAAACAGGGGAAAGAAAAGAAAAGAAAATAAAAACAAGAAAATCCAACCAAGAAAAAGGACACGTGAAAGCTCGATCTCGTTAATAATTCAGTTCCTAATTCGGTTCGGTGCAATTTCGGCGCGTTTAAGATGAAATTAGCTATGTGAAATGATCAGACGACACGCGAAAGGCGAGACGTCAAGAATGAGTATCGCGAGATGAGCGTCTCAATTTGCATGCTCTCAAGATGAAAGACTGGCCTTCATCTTCTTCCTCTTCTTCTACTACTACTTCTTCTTCTTCCCGCGAAAAAGGGACCGATAGCCGAAAGG
Organism: Vespa crabro; assembly: GCF_910589235.1. Lineage (NCBI taxonomy): Eukaryota > Metazoa > Arthropoda > Insecta > Hymenoptera > Vespidae > Vespa > Vespa crabro. The sequence goes on from NC_060961.1 coordinate 8,691,007, forward strand.
AAACACGTTTAGGGATCATTTAAGAATCGGCCATTCAGAGCATCTTGTCCTACCGTCGGCTTCGTCTTCGTCATCGTCTTCGTCGTTGTTTTTGTCCACCTTGATATCTGCGGTCTCGTGCCGCGAAAACAAGAAATTTCGCGTTCCCAATCGCGTTTCACGAATAACAGAGAAATAAGTATCCCATATGCTATTCCACGAGTTCTTTCTTCTACTACGTCCTAATTTGTATATCACTACTAATACCGAGTAATTTGCTAGCGAGAACAGAATGGATCAATAACCGGCTTAAGGGGTTGCCGCCGCGGCTCCGCGCGTTTCTATAGCTTCGTTCTTTATACTTACAATATGTGCGATAGTATGCATGTATATGTGTATATATATATATATATATATATATATATATATATGTATATGTACGTAAGAGAGAGGAGAGAGGGAGATAGACTATCGCTTCGACAGTCCACTCACCTTTCCTCACCTACGAGACACCCATTCACGGACCTCTTGTGGTCGTCCTCGGGATCCACCTCGTCGTCCCTCTTTTCTCGTATGCGTGGCTGGCACGCTATGTAGTAAAAGTAAGGGACCATTTGGAAGAACACTCTGCCTGGGGCGGAAAGAAAAGAAAAAGAGAGAGAGAGAGAGAGAAAGAAAAAGAAAGGAAAAGGGAGGGAGAGAGGGACAGAGAGAGAAAGAAAAGAGAGAAGTGGAGTGAAGAGCTTGGACCACCGTGGTTCGAGAGTTCAAATATCGTGCCAAAATTTTTTCCTTTCTCTCTCTCTTTCTCTCTCTGTCTCTATCTTTCTCTCTAATTCTAGTTTAGAGTAGATCGAACAAAATTTTAATTCGTCCGAGACAGAAAAAGAGAAATTCGATTGAACTTGACATCCTCGAGAAGGAACGAATTCGAAAGAAAAAGACAAAAATAAATAAATAAATAAATAAATAAATAAATAAAAAATCGAATGAAGCAATTGGATGCATCAGAGGGAACACTCGTGGTAGTGGATACTAAGATAAAATAATAAAAAGAAAAGAAAAAATTAATTAGATTTCTTTAATTTTTTTTAATTAGAACTGTCGCATATCCCATATGATCATCTACAATAATTCTTCAAATGATCTTTCTCGGTCGTTTCTCTCTCCCTCTCTCTCTCTCTCCCTCTTTCTCTCTCTCTCCAAGAATTTTGTCTAATAACACGGCGAAATAGAGTTGAAAAGATATTCGAAGTTGAAATGAAATTTATCGAAGATCGTTGTGAATCGATCCTCTCGGGATCACGATCGTGTTAAGAGACTCGTGGACACGTCTTGGAGAATGGGTCGAGCCTGCCGGAGTTCGTAGCATGCGGTGGGATAGCACTGCGGTTGTGCGGCTCATCTGGTCTCATCTCACCTTTTCTCTCTCTCTCTCTCTCTCTCTCTCTCTCTCTCTCTCTCACTCTTCTCGTACCTCTCATCTCGCTTCTCTTGGATCCACTGTATATATATATATATATATATATAAAGATATATATATCTTTCTCTGTCTTTCTTATTTTCTCTTTCTCTCTCTTTTTCTCTTTCTTCCTTTCTCTCTCTCTTTCTCTCGTGCTCGCTGGACCGATGGTGGTGGAGGCAGCAGCGGCGGCACCCTTTGATCTCTCTGACCACGCCCCCTTTTTTCATTTTTTCACTCCTTAAAAGGCAGATGGACAAAGTGTATTGTAAAGTGGGCAGCGCGCCGTAGAAGACAGCGGCAGAGGAACGACGTCAGGGGAAGGAGAAAGGCTATGCTGTAGGTGAAGCTGCTGGCTCCGTGTCCAGTTACAATTATTAAGGACTCTTCGTGCCTTCGTGCAGGAAGAAGGAAGAAGAAGAAGAAGACGAAGACGGAGGTTAGAATCCGGCGAATGCTCCGCTAATTATCCGATCCCCGCGTCTCCGGACTAATGGGTCGGCAAAGAGGGAAGAAGAGAGGGAAAAAGAGAATGAGAGAGAGAGAGACCACCGACAATATCCAATTGATCATCCGACAATCCTTTCTGATGAACGAGGGAACTTCCTATCTTGTAACGTGAAAGGAAAATCCTCTTGAAATCTTATTTCGTTATCGTCAACGAAAGTTATCGTTTACACGTTTGTAAGTATGATATTATAGTATTACGTAATAACACCTATGTATATATATATATATATATATATATGTATATAATTTTCAACGAAGGTATATATTTTTGTTATATATATAGGTTGATTTTAAAATAATTGATTTTAAAACAAGATACGAATGTCGAAGACAAAAAACATTACGAATATTAACGATAGATAAACGATACGAAGGGATAGAAATGTTCCTCCTTTTCTTTTTCAATTATTCATGCAATTCCATATAAGCCGTCGAACCAATCGGTTCTCTATGGTATTTACTACATACTACATAATATGTACGTCGTACAGAGAGAGAAAGAGAAAAAGAGAAAGAAAGAGAGAGAGAGAGGGAGTCTTCATACGAAATAACGAAATGTTTCTCACGTTTATTTTATTTTTACCTTTAGACACTACTTGATCTACAACGCAACATGTAAATACACAGAATAAGTATGTAAGTACTTATACTATATTTATAAAGGATGCAACGAAAACTTTCGAATAATATATTTTTTAGATCACACTAAAATTTTACGACGAATGAAAAAAAAAAGAAGAAAAAAAAATTAATACATCATATATCCAAGTAAAAATGATAAAGATAGTTTAACGAAAAATTAAAAAAAAAGCAATAATGATAAATGATAAGTAAACGATTACGTTTAATTACGTCTTATTGGTTACTCGTCGACATCGATTACTTTCCATTAGAATGACGAAATCATCATTGACTATGACGATATTAGAAAATTTTCTTAATAGTTTCGATCCGTCTCTTGTATAAACTTACGAGGATGATGCTAATGGCCGAACGATTCGCTAATGAATTCCCGGCACTGTTTGCCGGCTATTTATTTGGAGCATCATCAAATATACTGCGTACCCTCGGTAATTGGTTAATAAAACCCCGGAAGGGAGCTCTCTTTCCGGCGTGATTAATTGCGGCCGCGAGCGATTCTCTTCTCGTTTCGAGGCTTGGCCAACGGCCCGCCATCACCGTCACCTCCCTCGTCTCTCTTCTTCTTCTTCTTCTTCTTCTTCGCGAGACTATTCTCTCTCTCTCTTTCTCGCTCTCTCGCTCTCTCTCTCTCTCTTTTTCTCTATCTCTCTCACTCACTCTTTCTGCGTATAGTTTCTCTTCTTATCGTTTTGTATCGCCTTCACGCTTTAAAGAAAGAGTTCAACGTCGCTTGAAACAACTTCATTAGACCGTTAGATCGTTAGTCCATCGCAAAGAAAGGAATGAAAAAAAAAAAGAAAAACAAACAATAAAGAAAAAAATAAGAAGAAAAAAAACATATACGAAGCATCATACTTCGTATCTTGATAAGACGACTCCTTGTATCCGTCAATATTTTATATATTCTCTCGAAGATCCGTGAAATTCTTCTATCGTCCATTTTTTTTGAATCTTTTTCGAACGAGTCCCGATTAATGGTAGAGAGTATTTGAAATGGAACGATGATTATTAGATCAACGTTTACTCCTCGTTGTTTGTTGTCGATTAGAAAAAAGTGATCTCCATTTACTTCGTAGTATATATGTACGTACATATGTTCGTAACTGTAGTCGGTGAAATTAATTTTTATATCGTCGATTATAAAATTAAAAAAAAAGTATTCAAGTATCTGTTAAATAAAGAATACTTATATAAATGAACACGTATTTATTTTACCGACTGATTTATTAATATGAAATCAATATAATATTATCTTGATAATAGATATTTATTATTCTTTCGAAATATCGAATGCATGTATATTTATTTATAAAAATGTTTGTATTTGTCTGTTGTGTATATATATGTGTGTATGAAAGAGAGAGAGAGAGAGAGAGAGAGAGAGAGAGAGAGAGAGAGAGAGAGAGAGAGAGAGAGACAAAAAGAAATGCAGTTTGATATCGTTCGTATACTAAGAATGTGCGACAATGACGTTGCCCGGAGATGGACGGTGTCGGTAGAGGGTGAATGTTTATACCTAAGCGTTAAAATTGCAGAATAGCGTGGCCCATTGTACGGTGGATCACGCGGTCCGAACTGTCTCGAAGCATTTCGACGTTTACGGCGTCACGTGATTTACGGTTTATTTATGCCACGGACTCTTTGTAATAATAGTAACCAGTAAACGCCTTCGAGAAAGAAGAGAGAGGACAGAGAAAGAAAGACGAAGATGAAGAAGAAAATGAGAGAGAAAGAGAGAGAGTGAGAAAAAGAGAGAGAGAGAGAGAGAGAGAGAGAGAAAGAAAGAGAAAGAGAGAAAGAGAAAGAGAGAAAAAAAAGAAGGGACGAAGAAGAAGAAGAAGAAGTGGGAGGGGTGAAGACGATAAGCGAAAGGAATTGCGCTGCCTCTCTTACGAACAAACGACGGCCATTTTAAGAGGCCCTTAACTCTTTAGTGCTCCTGGGAACAACGGCAATCTCCATATAAAATTCGATTCCCGGCGTTGAGTGCTCGGAACCCACCGAGATGAGGAGTCAGACTCCTCATCCGTGATGAACGTAGAGACGCAAAGGGCGTGTCCCTTTCCGGATGCATAAAAGTTGCACTAAGTAGCACAGTAACAATGTGTTTAAAGCGCATCTTATTTAACTCCCTTGTATATTACCATCGACGTTTTAATTGTACGATCTTTTCTCTCTGTCTCTCTCTCTTTCTTTTCATCGAACTTACTTCGAGATCCTTTGCCATTGTATGCAAATATTTTATATAAAAAGAAAGAAAAGTAAAAGAAAATCATATTCCTTCTGTCTCTTAAAAAAATATCGATAAAATCGTTTTCTCTTTTTTTTTTAGTTTGTCTAACCTCTTCTCCTTCGTTAATTAAATTAAATTAAAAAAAATACCTTCAGAGGAGGAGAAAGAAGAAGAAGAAGAAGAAAAAGAAGAAGAAGAAGAAGAAAAAGGAAGAGAAGGAAGATGAAAAAGAAAAGAAAAGAAAAAACAATCTCCCCGCGGCTAATTTCCAATTTTCAAGAAAGATACTCGGAAGTCAAGTATAAAACGTTCCATGGCCGGGTCCCACACATTGTAGTCTTTTTGTTAAACAGAATTGCCGCTTAGCTGGAGAACGGTAGAAGGTGCTCGTTAGAGGTACCGTGTCTTAATAATAACGATATTCGTACTCGTTCCTACCGCGGAATATTCCACCTGTCACATACTTCCTTCTTAACTGCTTGCCGGTTCGCTTATTAGAGCTGAAGCTCACGCTCGTTGTTGGATCTATAAAGACCGGCGTAAGGAGCGTTTTATGTATGTGCCATTTCCCACGTCGTTCGCGAATACCGAAAAAAAAGAAAAGGAAAAAAGAAAAAAGAAAAAAAAGAAAATTCTCTTTCTTATCCGTATCACAATCCCTATATTAAATCGTTTTTTAAAGATCAACAAACAAGTTTTTAAGTATAAATACGCTTTAAAACGATATTAATTAATCGGATTTTAAACCAATTTAGATCAGTTTTATATATCGAGTTTGACTAGATATTTTTCAATCTGATACGATATATACCTAAAAAAGAAAAAAAAACAGAAGGGAAGATAGATAGTAAATACTTACTTGATATCGTCGAACATCGCAAGCTCCGAGAAGGAGCTACGCTCCGCTGAATAAACTAACAGCACGGTAAGTATTAAACCTAGGATAGGGATACACTTTGCGAACGTTTTTATTTTCCCTTCGAGATCTAACTTTTCCTCCCTCTCTAGCCATCTTCTTTCGTTTCTATCATGAACTAAAAGGTAGTCCCTTTTTACTTCATTAATCTCTCATATTACGAGATAGAAAAAAAAAAGAAATACAAAATTTAAATTTTACATCTGCGCGTATAGAAACTGACGTTTTATATTGAAACTTTTTGTAAAAAGAAAAATTTGAAAGTTATATATATGTATATATCAAAAATTAACTTTTTATATGTTATCTTAAGTTACTTAATAGATTTTTTCCATCAAATTCTGTTTTATGATCTGTTAGGAGTCTGTACTCAGTTGGCTCAAAGTCAAATACTTATTATTAATAAGTAAGACGCCTTGAAAGTATGGAAATGTTAAAGCAAATGATGGAAAATAAGAGAAAGAAAGAGAAAAAGAGAGAGAGAGAGAGAGAGAGAGAGAGAGAGAGAGAGAGAGAGAGAGAGAGAGAGAGAGCAAGAAAGAGAAAGAGATAGTTGGAGAAGAAGGTCTAGAATGACAGGAAGACGCACCTGTCACTCCTAAATCTCATTGCTTAGAGTCTCCTTGGGAGTGTCACGGTCGCGTTTAGAGGAAAACGGTTCATCCCCTTCTATCTATAACTCCCTTCTTTCTCTTTCTCGCGTTTTAATAGCCACACATATGCATATATGCATTTAATTGGCTGACATATGAGAACGAGAAAAAGAGGGGAAGAGAAAAAGAGAGAGAGAGAAAGAGAGAGAGAGAGAGAGAGAGAGAGAGAGTTATTTCCAGGCAGCGGTCATTAGTCCATTACCATGGACGACAAAACATCCCTAGAAAGATTTCTACGATATTCTTGAGTTATCTGAACATCCAAACAAATCTTAAATAACCCTATTTCGTATGTTCTACCTAATCTCTTATATTTATCCACGATTTCCGACTATACCAAATTTTCCCTTCGTTTATCTGATTGAGACTGTATTTCTTCGCGAAGGAAGAAAAATGATTTCTTAAAAGATTTTCATTCACGCAAATGCACATCCATCAGAACGTTCTTAGAAAATTTTTTTGAAATTAGCTAATTTTATATTAACGATAATATTATACTCACGCACATAGATTTATACTCACGAATTAGATACATATACGTATGTATAATATAGATAAAGGATAGATAATAATTATTATCGTTTAAAATATACATTTTAATTTCTATCGATTAGATATTAATCCTAATATCTATTTCTCTCTCTCTCTCTCTTTCTCTCTCTCTCTCTCTCTCTCTCTCTCTCTCTCTCTCTCTCTCTCTCTCTCTCTCTGTTATGTAATATATATATATATTTTTGGGCCGGCGTTTAATTAAAACACGGATAAATATATCTAATTAAATATAATCGGCGCGAACAAAATTCGTTCGTGTAAAAAAGAAAAAAAGAGAAAAGAAGAAAAAAGAAGAAAAGAAAAAAAGAAAGAGAGATTAAAATCCTTATTCGTTGAATGTCTAAGTAAATATGAACGAAGACAGGAAATAACAATCGGCGGCATTAGTAGCAATGGGAATGAAAATCATCGCGGTGATTTGAGAGAGCTAAGGACGTTGCCAAACGCCGTGTAACAAATTGCACGGCTCTTGCAGCCGGCCGAAAGTACATAATTTAATAAGCGATGTGGTTTACGAGCCGGCGGTGTAGCTGCAGTTAGAGCCGAGATTTAACGTAGACTTCTGCGGGGTGCGTTTCCTTTGCTTTTCTCCTCTTTATTTTCTTTCACTTGCTACTATCTGTCTCTCTCTCTCTCTCTCTCTTTCTTTCTCTCCTTCCCCTTCTCTTTTTTACATAATTACAACACTCGATACTCGGCGTACATTTATTTTTTCTTTTATTATAGCTGCTTAAATTATTTTCTTTTTCCTTCTTCTTCTTCTTCTCTTTTTTCTTCTTTTTTCTTTATTACCATCATTACATCATTTTCATTAATTTATCTCGCTATACACTATACGATTATTTTATCTCCTACTCCCGCCCCTTTCATTGGGAGGAGTAATACTATTTCTTTTTGAGGACAAGTTTTATAATAACACGAAAAAAGAAAAAAGAAAAAATAATATTCACATTCGATTTAAGATATTTTGTTTGTTTTTATCGCTGTCAATTACAACTCGTAACGATCTTGATTAAAAAAGTTTTCGATATCCCAACAAATCAGACGAATTCGCGTCGTTGAAAACTCTTGATGATATCCCGACCTTTGTTTCTCATGAACGAAAGCGATCGTTGGAATTCTCTTACAAGTTTGTCTTACGCTTGTAACAAATACATCGATCATAAATTTTGCATATTTTTTATTTATCGCACTTTATCCAAAGAAAATATATTTCGAATACACCGTAGACATATCAACGATAATAACGTTTACATTCTCGTTCTTATATTTTTCTGTGGAAAAAATTAAATCGATGCATAATTTGCTCAAACGACCGTAATGACAATTGCAAAAAATATTGCATCATTCGTTTTAAGTAAATAAAAAAAAAATTTTTTAAATCCGCAGATGATAGATCCTACTATCTACTATTAGATGATATAATCCTACTTATGATCTTGTTCGTATTGAGCTTTCGGCCCATGGAAATAAACTTTATCTCTCTCTCTCTCTCTCTCTCTCTCTCTCTCACTCTCTCTCTCTCCGTCTCTCTCTGTCTCTCTCTGTCTCTCTCTCTCTCTCTTCAAAATCTTCTCATCTCTTTGCCTTTGCACGGTCCATGGACAAGCGTCATTTCTCGGCATAAGCCGGCTCGGCTTAATGTTGTTTTAATTAAGTAGGCGGTTAGCCGAAAAGAATGTCGAGAGTCGGTACTTTCAAACTCATCGTCGTTGTCGTTGTCGTTTCTCCTTCTCTATTTCGAGAGTTGTGCTCGTAAGAGAGCGAGTCAGCATGTGTTCTTCGTATGTTCAGACGCGATGGACGATTTCGTTTGACTAATCGCCGTCTTTTCAACCTCGCCTAGACCTCTCCCCCTATCTCTCCAACCCTCTCTCATACCTCTTCTTATTCTTTCTCCCCTTCTGTTTAGTTGTCGTCGTCTTCGTCGTCATCGTCGTCATCTCGTCTTCCATTTCTACCTCTTCTACTTCTACGTCCTCGTCTTCGTCCTCGTCTTCTTCTTCTTTTTCTACTTCTTCTCACGATGCGGTTAAACTCAGAGGAAATCGCGATTTCCCATCTGAATTCCCCTTCCATGGGACACCACCGTTTAACGACAAAAGCGTGGACGGGTACCTAGTAATTTAGATCGGGTCTACGGAGAAAGCGAGAGATGGTAGCTTTACAAACGTAATGGTGTGCTTCTACTTCGTGAGATCGCATGAATTCGTTAACTATCTACATATTATTACGAAGCGTCGTCTCTTGCATAAAGGCAGGTTCTAATTACAAATAGCAATGTTTGTCGTACGCTGTATCCTTTCGAACAAGGGAAAAAAAACAAAGAAAGGAAAAGAATAAGAGGAGGAAGAAAAAATAATAACAAAAAAAAGAAAAAGAAATAAAAGGAAAAAAGAACTGATAAAAATCTCACGATTAAATGGGTAAGAATTTCAAGCGAGTTGTTCACTGATTTTGATCGTCTTTCTTTGATAATTGACTACAACCAAATGGCGGCATAAGTAATCAGCAACGTTTCTCTAGGAAATTATCTGTGTCGAGCGAAAACGTAAGACACATTCCTTTATCGGGACGATCTAAAAGAAAAAAAGAAAAGAAAAAAAACAGCAATCTTAAGGTCGAGACTTCACTACTGGAGTTTGATATTTCGACAACGTTGGTACGCAATTTTATGCTTCGCCGGAGCGGGTCCATTTGATGTTTACAAGATACCAGGTATATCCCTCGAACATTGTTTCCGTGAATTTATCAAAAAAAAGAAAAAATTATAACACGGTTAATAACGCCTCTTTTATATCAGAACGATTGTTGTTGCTTGAAGAAATGATAATGAGAGGAATTGAAGGTACATATTGGATAAAATAATTTTACATGTTTATCTACGTTTACCTTTCTGATGTACAAAAACTTCCCGTAAAGGTATACAATTAAAGACAACAAAAAATTACTTCAATAAGAAATTTATAATTTGATAGACTATTGAAAAAATTCTTAGACAATTTTATATGCCACTTTGAAGAATTGAATTAAAATTATTCAAAAAAAAAAAAACAATTTTTTAAATTAAAAATTTTCAAGTGTGAAAGCTACTCCATCTGAAGTAAAAACATACGTGGCTGTATAAATAGTAGATATATAATACTATCGTTTCTTCTAAAGATTCCTACCATACTTCAAATTGTTAAAGCAGTTTACTTCCTTTATCGATTGATGGTAAAACGTACTCTTTCTTACCAACTATTGTTATTCATGAGCAATATTGCATTATCATTTTTGATATTTGTTGCAAGTTGATTAGTGCTTCCCTCTATAAATCAGTGTATAATACTTACTGTTTTTAGCGTATTTTTTTTAATTGTAATTAAAAAGTAATTCATTGAAGTTACGTAACAATATTATTATTTGAAAAATATTTTCTACGAATTTATGATCGTTGTATTTACTAAATTCTTTTCATGCACTTTCTAAATAATATTTTTTCTGTGAAATGTACATGTAATACGATTAAAGAAAGAAACAGGAAGGAATTTCTTTGTGAGTTGTTCCGCAGAAAAATAAAATCAACTTTCTCCGATCGTAAAACAATGATAGTTCAAAAAAAAATATTAAACTAGCGTTATAACTCACGACAAAAATCTGTGATTGTGATAAAACTTGACGATTTAAAAACACTTAGAAATTATAACATTTTGAAGGAATAGAGGAACATTTTTATAAGTTTATTTAAATGCTTAAAGAATATTAAAATGTTTAAATACAATATAATGTACCAGCAAATCGAAAAGTAACAATAATATAATCATTGTAAATGAATGACTATTTCGATATCTAATTTATATATATGTGTAAGCTGCAGATGAATAAATATTAACAAAATTAATTGTTATCTTCATTCGTTCAATTGTTTCGTTTTCCGATTTTCATCCATCATATCCGTCCTGCAGTTACTAGGCATTGCGTTAGATTGTAATTAACATTTGCAGGGCGTGCAAACGCATTTTCCGTTTGTCTTGCAACAGCAACATTTCTCTGTAAGAAGAAAAGAAAATGAATTTTATTAAATAGGATATGCAAATAATCTATCTGCTATTCAAGTCGATGTTAAATTTCAAATCAATTTTTTTTTGTTGAATTTAATTTAAAATATTGTAAAATGTCGATGACGGAGAAGGAGAGAGAAAGAGAAAAAGAAAGAGACAAGCTACGAGAGAAGAAGAAAATACATCTCATGGAAATACAACGAACTCGCATTAGAAACGGTCACGGTTACTCGGTTATTGCTCGAGATGAAAAGGAAGCGTACAGTCGCCTTCAAAGTCTTAACACAGCATTCCTATTGTGCGTAGAGCGTGACGTAATTTTTTTTAAAGCCGATAGTTCGTATCTCCGATGGACTTAACCGAAAGTTCTAGCTAAATTTTCGATAACGAAATATTTTATTGTTGAAATTTCGTAACAAAGACTACAAAGTAACGACAAAAAATATTTCCAATTTTAAAATACCTCCGGTACTTGTCTCACAGCATTGACAATTATTGCCGCATTTGCAGTCCTGGCATTTCTCTGTAACAACATAACATACAAATCATTTTCAATTACACGTTAAATAAAGATTTTTAAAATACGTATTTTCGTAAAAATATACTTTTCTTTTACCTCGTTTATATACATATTTAAAAAAATTCTTGAAATATTTAAATGGATCGTATTAAATTGTTCGTGCAATATAAATATTAATTTAGATATTACATACGTGAGCAAAATAAATCGTAAATATACGTCTTTTTCTTATTCTTCTTCGAGTAAAATAAGTTATCATTCTCAATCGTTTTACTTTACTATTATCAAACGTATCGAAAACATTAAACATTTTTCGTTATATAAACGCAGAGATAGAATTGATTAGGTATATCGTACTATCAATTATCATTAACTTTATCGAACAATAAGATTTTTGATGTAATAGCAGACAAAAGAAAACAAGCGAAAAAAGGAAGAAAAGTTATTGAATCTCTACGACAAAGATTTCCTTCCCAATGGTAAATTAATATTTCTCAAATGTCAAATTAATTTTGTTCGAATAAATATAATAGAATGGGTATCGTTTAATTAGATCGTAGAGATTAGATCAAAATTGTCTAAGCAGCAGTAAGTATCGCAGTCGTCGTCGTCGTTGGCTATCCGGAAGTAGTAGATTCACGCGTTCGTTAAAAGTCAAATGAGAAAACAAGTTCAAAATTAATTGAAGCGATCGTTGACCGCCCTCACTACTTTATCGAGTAATAGATCTTAATGAAAAGACTTCGATGATACGCAAATGCATCGGCGGACATGTTAATACCCATTGGAATTCCCCCTCGTTCGATGTATATAACGTGTCACATGTCTATACAGTAAAATTATTATTAAATTTCTCTCTCACGATTGATTCTCAATATTTTATTTATTTTTTTCTATTTTTTTTTTCTTTACATAATAAATAAATTCCTCGATTTACGATTTCATCATAAAATGTTAAAATTCAAATCAACTTGTTTCCAATGCAAATTTTTCATACGTTTCTTTCGCACATATTAATTAACGAAATACGACGATGAGTTTAATTATAGTTTAATTAGAAACAAAATACACAGTCCAAAGATAATATTTTGTTGATACGATTAAAATTATTCTAAGAGGAAAACTACCGTAAAAATAAAAGATATAAATAGTATCGGTGACTCGTCGTACATTAACCTCGTTTAAATTTGTATATACATATCAGCATACACTTGCATATGCATACGTAATACGTAGAACGAAGAAAAAAATTATTATTACAGAAAAAAAACCTCGATCGCAGTATTAAACGTAGTTAATCGTATCTTTGTTTACATACGATTAAGGTAACATGATGTGTACGTGAGCTTTAACATTTATTATTATATCGTTCGTGAAATATTTTTTACGAGATAAGAATTTATTTTATATTGGTAAAAACATATTTGTCGACTGTGTGTTTAAAAATGATAAAGTATATTTAAAAATCGAATACAATGTATTTTCTACAACCAAGAAACCATTGCGTCAAGTTATTGTAAAGTCACGTCATATGGGGAAAGATTGTTTAGTCATTCGCCAAATAGAAATAATGATTCATAGATTTTACGTAATTTGATTAGCTCCAAGAGAAAAATAGTAAAATGAAATTCCAATACATTCCAATACAAATGAAATGTTAGAACGTTCGTTTCAACAATTAATTCATTCAAATAGAAAAATTAAAAAGAAAGACAAAAAAACGATTTTAATAATAAATAAATTAAAATATAACAACAAATATTGATTTTATTTTAAGAGCAAATTACAATCTAAATGAAATTTTATTTTATTTTACTTGTATAAAATAATAAATAGAATAATAAAATAAAATAAAATAATGTCGTGCTATCGCAACCTTAGAAAAAACTATTTCGCGATTTCGCATTAAAAAAATTCGTGAAGAAATTTCGAAAAGATATGCTCACCTTTGCATTTCTCGCAGCATGGTCCCGGCATCTTGTCGATGTATTTATTGTCTTTTGAATTTAATCGAAATTTTTATACGTATTCAGAACGTCTCCGTCGTTGTTCGAGATACTGACTTGACGTAGCGTCGATGCTGTTGAATATATTGATCCTCCCCCACTCCTGATATGGGTGTTGAACGCTTTACGCCGTCAGCAAGTGCAACCGGCACTACTGACGTGCCATGCGCAACAACCTGCAGGGCCGTGTGTAAGTCACGTGATACGTTTGCTCGAGTAGTGGGGGAAAAAGTGGAAAAGAGTCAGTAGAGACATAACTTGCTTCATTCATGCTTTCATACGCGACGCTGATTAGTATTCGCACGCTTTGTTATTCTTCTTTTCTTTTTTTTTTTTTAATCAAATTTTTTCCACATTATTGCGATTATTTTATTTTATATTATTTTATATTTTTTTTTCTTTTTTTTTTTTACTTAGATTCAAGAGACTTTTGTTTTCCTTTTTTCTTTTTTGTTTTTCTTTTTTTTTTTGTGTTTTCTTTTTTTGATTCCAAGCATATCACAGCAGATATTTTATTCTTAGGAGATTGAAAATGGATCGATGCACCAGAGATAAAATACGCAATGGGATTTATTTATAAAATATGATTTATATTAAATTTCGGAAGTACGGATATCGTTCTTATTAGTATATTAATTACATTCTCTTTAGTATATGTATATATATATATATATATATATATATATATATATATTACAATTATATATATAGTATATATATATATATATTACAATTATATATATAGTATATATATATATATATATATTACAATTATATATATAGTATATATATATATATATATATTACAATTATATATATAATATATATATATATTACAATTATATATATAGTATATATATATATATATATATATATATTACAATTATATATATTACAATTATATATATAGTGTATATATATATATATATTACAATTATATATATAGTATATATATATATTACAATTATATATAGTATATATATATATATAACAATTATATATATAGTATATATATATATATATTACAATTATATATAGTATATATATATATATAACAATTATATATATAGTATACATATATATATATATATATATATATTACAATTAGTTTAAAATTTTAAATGTAGAGAGAGATGAGCTTCGAGCTTCGATATATAAGATATTCTTTATAACTTATCTTAACGTATAAACATTTATGCGCATATTTTTTATAATACAAACGAGATATTACAATAACAAATATTTGAGATGATCCTCTTGAGTATAATTCGTAATGAGATTCGTTACGTTAGAACTGGGAGTTGAAATATTAAAAAAGCATTGGTACTCTGTCCTAGCGATTAGTCATGGAATTAAATCGATTTTTCTTTTTTCGAAATATACGTATGCCCAATTGATTTTGATTAGAGATTTAGAAAAAAAGAAAGAAAAAGAATTTCAATGGAAACACTGTCAGATAATTCTGACTTTGGCCAACCCTCATATTTTCCCTATCCGATGTACGGACCATGAACGAAATAATTTCTTCGACGATTTGTTTTTTAATTCTCTTCCATGAGCGATTTGAATTTCTAATGAAGCTCCATTGTTCAACGCCAACCAGGTATGCACTTCGTTGCTCGCAACTGATACGCCTAAAAATAAAATGATAAATAGACGTTTCAAAAATAACGTAGATTCAAGAATTTTACCAATAATCAAGTGTAATAAGTAACAAACCTAATAATTCGTGCAACGTGATACGTCGACTTGCCAGTAATTCCTTACTGGCACCTCTAATTTCGAATATGAGTAAAGCTTGCCTCGGAACGCTGTCACTTTCTATATGAAAGTCTATACTGAATTGCGGATTTGGCATTGCCGGTAATAGTCGTGACTTCGCTATTGTTTTGCCGGCATTAGCAGAGGATGACATTTTCTCTGGACTGTTACATCTGGAAACGAGATGAGAAAAAAACACACACATTCATATCAATATCCTTATCGCACTTGGTATTTACTTACGAACATGAATGATATGATATAAGCTATCGTTACTTACGTTTGAAATTTAACTCGGCAATATAGCTGAGCAATGTGAGCTACGTGAAGTCCCTGTGCTTGCAAAACTTTGCCCTCCACACCCGAATATCTTTCTCTGGTGCCATTAACAATTTTCAATTCTATAACAAGAAAATAATATCTTAGGTATGGGGGCAAGAGAGATATGCACACAGGATCGAACGAAATATTTTTTCTTTCTTTCTTTCTTTCTTTCTTTCTTTTCTCTTCTTTTTGGTTATTATTTATATTCCAATACACGTTTCATCGTATTGCGTTTCATTCACATATCTTAAAAAAACATATTTTAACATCTCATTAAATGAGCATAATAAGAAAAACGTTTTCGTTCCTTCCTGTTTACATTCGATTTTGTTGATGTAATATGATCGCTATAATATAACGCATATATATATACATATATATATATATATATATATATATATATATATATATATATGATTCACCATTTGGTCTTATTCGTAAACGTGGACTAGGCTGTCTTATTCTACCAAGCATATCAGGTTGCGAAACAGCATGTGCTAAACCAGCTCCTTGTAACAATTCCGTAGCATCAGCTTCACCACCGCCCCTAGGTTCTAAACTCAACGTAATACCCTTGCTTTCGTTTTTATTATCTTCTATATTTACTTCCGAACGGAATCTGCGGAGTTTCAATCCTCTCTTGACCTATAATTAGATGTAACAATATATTTAGATACATCGAGTTGGATATCTAATTTACCTTTTGTTTCATAACGCGGAAGCTATTGTACTGTGGTAGCTTCTTGCCAAAGTTTTGTTCAGGACTGGGTGTTAAACTATGATGAGACGATCGTCTTTCCCTTATTTTTGGAGCTTCTACCATGTCGACTACATCGGTAATGGATTCATTCACTACTCTGGACATCCAAGAATTTTGATTACCGTTCATTTCGTTTGATTCTTTACTTGTTATATTGGTTTTATCTATTTAAAAAAAAAATAATAATAATAATAAATGAATTTAATAATATAGGTAAATCCGTAGGTACATCATGTATAACCTTGAATCTCATACATACATGTATTGTAGAGCTTGCCATATCATTGATTCATAACATCATAATATTTATATAGATTGAAACATATTGAATGACTGAAAGTCAAGGTTATATAGGAGGCTTATTCATCATTTCAAATATTTGTTTTAAAAGAAACGTTCATATTACCAGACTGATTGGACGTCGTGGGTTTGAGTAAAGTAACAGTACGTGGAGGTGGTGGTGGTGGGATAACAGGATCCAAATGTAACTTCATTTTAGATTTTTCCATTGATGGCCTTCTTATGATGTTAGATATTGATTCGGTTTCTATATTGTAACGAGAAGAACCCTCGCTCGCATTACTAGCTGCGTATGTGCTTTGAGTCTAAAATGAAGTAAATGGATAAGTTAAAATGGCGAATAAAAATATCATGGTATATATAAAGTTTTTAACATTATCAATTACCTCATATTCCTCGGAGAGAACTTTGATTTTTAGCTCAACAGATCCCGTTTTGGTTCCCTTTAACGTGAACCAATGAGACTGATCACTATTGGAAAGTTTTCTTATATCGTCGAGAGTCAATGATACTTTACCCAAATAATCTTTCATACCAAAAGTATCATGATCCCATAGGACCTACAGAAAATATCAAAGTTTTTTTATTTCATCATTATTATAAATTATGATATTATGATAAAAATATATATATATCAATATGAATATGATGATTATTACAATATCTAAATTTTCTCCTGACCGAGGTAGACCCATTATAGAGCTCTCATCCCAACATGGATTCAACGTTTTCTTCTTTATACTACTTTTGTACTTTGTTTCGTTATTTAATTTAAGCTCACAGAATGGATCGCTAAAGCCATTTAAATCTTTCGCAACCAAATCCTTAGCGCGTAATAATGTCACTTCCATTAAGCCACTTCCAGTGGATAGAAGACTCGATATATCGGAAGAAGCAGGGTCGATGTCTTTGTGAGTTAATAATAATTTCTAAAGAAAACATAGAAGACGTTATAAATAAAACATTGTGTGCCAATATATTCATATATCAATCAAGATTATTGTTAATGATTGATTGAAAGTATGTACTAAAGAATATATGCAGTACTGAAAACGAAAAATTATCATGTTCGAAACAAATGTTGGATGCGTACATCGTATTTGGACAACACAACAAAACATAATAGACAACATAACAAAATAAAAAGAAAAATCATTCAATTTATCATTATATATATATATATATATATATATATATATATATATATATATATATATATATATACATAACTGATTTTCATATATTATTTAATACAATTTTATTATTGTATTGATATATATTAATATATAAATCTATAATTAATATATGAATCTGAATTTGAAATAATAATATATTAATGAAAAAAAAATGTATTTAGTATTCTATAATGTAATCATATATCAATATAATAGTATCAATAAACATTCAAGAACTAACAGCTTGTTGCATCCAAGGTAAACTATTTCTCTTTAATTTCGGTTCATCATCCGATGCAACGGGAACCATACTGCTTCTACGACTGGTAACTACTTGTTGTACACTCTTTACGGGATAAAATAATACGGAAACCGTCATAGTGGAAACACTGTTTGTACCATTCAGAGTTAATTCTTTTCTAAGTACCCATGTTGATTCCTTAAAAAAATATTAACATTGATATATACATACATATATAATATAATATAATAGATAATAACTACATGATAGACATTGTAATTTTGTTGAAGTAATTTTGTTGTATATTATAAATCTAAATTTACCTGGGTTAATGACATCATAGCAAGCCCAAGCATATCCGAATCACAAGACTTCGATATATTCCAAGAATATATAACAAAGCTAAGACAAACTTGAGTATAATCTTGTACGAGAAATTGTGCTCTACATTCCCAACGCGGAGAGGTAGTATTACGAACGTAGTGTGTAGTTTTCACCTTCAAAGTAAATTCTTCTATATATCATCTGCTGACAGCTTTATTTTTAATATAAAAAAATTAATTGTGTGTGTGTATGTGTGTGTACCAATTACCTTCTTTCGGTTATTAAACAACATACAGTAAGGATTGCATTGTGAAGTATCACAGTTAAGATTTTCTGAAGAATGGATATAAACCACGAGGACACCTAAAAAATATTTAATATGTATCATATCAAAGAATTTATGGTATCGTCAAATTTGACAAAAAAAAAGAAAAGAACTATTAATATCTTTTTTTTCTCTTTCTCTCTTTCTCTCTCTCCCCTCTCTCTCTCTCTCTCACTCACTTTCTTTCTTTCTTTTTTTTCTTTATCAAATTATTTCTAATGAGTGATAAGTTTTTGCGCCGTGCGTCAATAAGAAAAAAATGAAATGTATAAAAGACCATGCTCGAAAGCCACACTTATTACGATCGATTTTAACATCACATTATTTTTACCTGATTTCTGTGCTCGAGAAATATACTTTCGTGTCACTGAAAATATCAGATAGTGTAGTACGTCTATTACTTTAAGCATGGTCTACGACAGTTTTACACGTATTTGTATTTTTTTTCCTTTTGCTTTTTCTTTTTTCTTTTTTATCAATTTCTTCATATCAATAAATTTCAAAATGTATCGATTATAATATTATATAAATAGATTATAAATTCACCTGCATTGTGTAACATATCCTCGGTTAATTCAGGTCGTGGCAAATCCGGTTCCAAATTAGGAATGGGCGTATATTCTAATCGAGCATTAATATTTGGAATGTTTGAACTGCTACGAGAAGGTTTTTTTTGTTGTATTGCGGTTTCAATGCTGTCACGTTTAAAAATGCCAATAATTATTATTTTTAATAATTATGAATATGTATTATTTAATCTAATTATTTTTATTAGATAATCATCGTGTATACTTACATTTGAGAATTCTCCCAATTGTAAACGCCAAGTGCCAATTCAAATTGGGCTAAAGTGATAGTACTGACGAGCCTCTTCGTCTTCAATTTGATCGTGATCCTTTCGTTGTCCAATGGTCCGACCAGAAACGAAACGTCCTCCGTCCAAGTTGGATTCAGATGTGACGTGACACGACGTTGATCCCCTATGGTCACTACCAGCCATCTTACTTCATCGCCTATGATAGCTAAGTCAAATAATGAAAAGAACGTTGAACGTGTCGGATTCTCAAAAATATATTTAATAAAAAAACATATTTAGCATTTTACATACGTGGTGAACCATCTTGACTCAATACAACGGTCAGTACACCTTGCGGTATTGAATTAGCCAAAGAATCCAATACAGGGCCAGGTCTTTCCTGAGCTCTTAAATTCAATTCGAGATGACCCGGATCAACGAGCCAACTTGCCAAAGCATCGGTAACTACAGCATGAATCCAGGTCTTGATTAAAGGTATTTCCATCATTTGCACGGTTCGTAGGATTCTCACGCTGAACCAAACTTCCGGTTTCTCCAAGAAGCTCACGCTAAGCCTAGTCGCATGTGGAAACGGTGCCAGAGAATTCAGGGTCAGAGTGATGAGAATCGTTCCGGAGAGGGTCAGCTTTTCCACGGCTATATCGACATCCATGCCAACGCTTTAAAAAAAAATTACATATACCCACACATACACATAACATGCATAAGAAGATATATATGTGTATATATATATATATAAAGAAGGAGAAAAATGATCACTTTATAATCGTATCGTATCGTAAATCAGAATGAAAATTTACACCAATCAAATCATTCAGAATATTAATTATATTGGGATTTACGTATGTAATCGTAAATTTACCCTTACCCAAAGAGACTCCCGGATACTATGAGCATGCGAAATTGCTCGCAGTCCAATCGTACATCGGCCTTGATTGATAGTTTTTTCTCTCTTGAATGACCGTCCAACGTTTCATCTTCGCAACTATATTCCAGAGTCCTCACGCGTGTTACATATGGTGTTTGCTCCCCAAGAGTAAGTTCCCGTAACTCTAACGGTCCTTAAACAATATAATCAACGACTCGATAAAAAAAAAAGTAATTCTCTGTTCGAATCCTCATGGAAAAAATATTCTCTTAAAGAAACAGGCAAAAAGAAAAATAAAAAAAGGTAATAAAAAAAAACTTAACTCAACTTACCCAATATTCCAGGTTTGGCTTCGTTCAACAAAGGCTCTAAATGTTCTTTAGCTAATGAAAATATACTTGCCGCGCTAAATCTCCACCTTGAAATAGAACAAGAAAACATGTTTAATTATTGAAACATTCTGGTTCCAATTAACTGGCGTAAAATGTGCCGCATAAAAATTTCAATTACGAGATTAACGACAATACATACCTAGTCGTAATAATTTTACAACACTCTGACTTATTTAATTCATAAAACATCGCAATTTCATTTCTTAAGTGTTTCCTCAACGAACTATATATATATATTTCGATTAGAATTCAGCATGATGGCTTTCGCGATTAAGTAGCTACGTAATATTATTTATAATGCATCAACGGCATTCTATTATTAAATCAAAATGAGAAGGGAAGGCTTTGGTTATTTCAGTTCGTGAAGGCATGGAAACGAAAAATAGGGTTGGGGAAAAATGAGATTATGTTGATGAAATTTTTTGATACGATTATCCAAGATAAAATATATAAAGTATCTAATAAAAGATTTTGAAAGGATTAAATTTTGAAGGAGGAAACCCGATGTAAGAGTACGTTGTACGTTGCCCTAATCATGGTCACTTTACTATTCTACGATAATGAATTCGTCTTATTAACGTTCCTGTTAACAACAAACTGTGCAAACAATGTCACATTCAATAAAATTATCATAGTATACGTACATAATGTTCTTGCAAACTGAATACAAAGAAACCTATTTCTTTTCAGGATGAAAATTAAAACAGTGATATATCTAAATGATCGAAAAATGATGATCTTATAAATTTTTTAAAAAGATACTTGAATAAGAAAAACCAAAAACTTAAGAAGCAGGGCCAACCACGAAAATGCATTTTGTATGCTGCCACGTGATCGAACCATTCAAGCTTGTATACATCATTGTTGGACGTGACTCGGCCAGGAAATTCGTTCTTCTTGCATTTGTGTGTACTCTTTCGATTTACTACTTTCTCTCGTGTGTATATGTTTCTCAAGTAGAAGAGAACCGAGGGACGGGTGTCCAGGAATGTACGAACAGGCCTATCAACTATCCAAATAAGTAGTACTCTTTCCAGTCCCATTCCCTCGCGGTCTGCTCTAGCTGCTTCGACACTCCAAGAAACGAGAAAATCTTGCTTGCTATCAACCGTGTATTAAGTATGTACATTTTCAACAATATACGTATATATGTATGTATGTATATATGTATGTATGTATGTATGTATGTATATACAACGAACCTAATTAAATCAATCAAAATCAAAATCGAAATTAAAATCTAAATAATATTCCCAACGATCTTTATCATCCTTATATTACGTTACATTTTTCATTTTATCTACCCTCCCCTCCCATAAATAGTCATCGAGATAAAAGGTGTAATAATATCATAGAGCATGATTATGTAGTACAGGATTTCTAACGATTTCTAATCTTCTATAAATTTCTATTTAATTTATCGAGTGTTCAACCGTACGTAACAAAAGTGTACTTATTGTAAACACGTATATATGTATATTTGTGCCATATATTATTTATTTATTTATACATAAGATACATACATATATATATATATATGTTATATATATGTTATACATACATATATATATATATATATATATATATATATATATATATATATATATATGTATGTATTCTCTCGTGTTGATTCAAATCGTTTAAATCGATTAGTATTATCCTCCATAAGCAATAGATATACCTTTATCATTTTTCAACGGTCCCATAAGTTTCAAGCATCAAGGAGCAGTTTCATTTCGTTTTGTCAACTGCTCTCCAGCTCTGTCGCGGTCACCGATTCTCTTCTCGTCGATGTGTGGGAGAAACGTGAAAGGCAATGGGTGTACGCGCGAGGAATGTGGAATGTTTACAAATGCCTATACAGTACTCATTCTCGAACGAGAGGTTCGTTCACCTATTCTCCGACTACATATATATATATATATATATATATATATATATATATATATATGGCGATTATGTTAGTGCGGACCCGGTGGAGCACACGGTATAGCTATATTATATCTGTGATGTTCAGGATCGTCTGCAATTATCATGATATGCAATTATTTTAACCGCGTGTAGGGAACTCCTATTACGATTTATACGGTCGTAGGAAAACATAATCGTAGTAGTAGAGACTACTAAAACAGTGAATTTTCTATACGGAGTGAAATCACCTTCTTACATAACTCCTTGCAAATATCTATGTATGTGCGTTTTTCTTTTTCTTTTTTTCTTTTTTTTTTGTTTTTTTGCTTTTTCCTTACAAACAACATTAAAAGCGTTTAATTGTAAAAGAAATGATTATCTATTTTGAAGGATAATTTTGTTAGATCGATTTTTCTTTTTTTCTCTTTTTTTCTTCTTTTCGATGCCTTGATTGATATCAACATCAAGAAACACTGTGATACAAGTCATGTGACTCCATCCTCTAATACGCATACTCAAGCTATATGTTATATCGATTACACAGCGTAACTCACTATCACGATCACACTGTTAACGGAAAACACATTCATTTCAATATGAAATAATGTCATATCGGTTCATTGAATTGTGGTAGAAAAAGAAACGAACGTAATATCAATTGTGGAAAATTGAAATGACATTTTCTAATGTATTCAACCGATCGATATTTACCATCTGTTGATCAACAAACTAAGCCATTCGGCAGTTTCGTCTTTGTACAAGGCACGTCTTTTTCTTAACCTCGACAGTTCGTGTTGTAGACCCATTTGAAGTAGACGCGATATTCTCGCCTTCATGATCGTACCAACCAATGCCAGAATTAGGACCAACCAGGCTAACGACAGACCAGCTGCGCCGATTATCCAGGCGATCGTAAGAGCCAAGCCGACATACAGGGCACCGCGTATCGCTTCCGCATCTCTCTGAAAAAGAAAAGAGAAAGAGAAAAAAAAGAAAGAAAGAATGAAAAAAATTAAAATTAATTAAAAATCACTTGATGAAGCTTGAAGAAACAAACGGATTTGTTACGTGCACGAAGTGTGTTTCATTTGGTTCAAGGTACAACTCGACTTTTTTTACCCCTCTATGAGTCAATTCATTACGAGTTTTTAACTAAAAATAAAATTACATAGCATTGAAATTATATATCTTAAAAATTTTTTTCTAATAATATTTTGTTATCATACCACATACGTTGAGTATAATTTAAATTTATTATATGAAAAAAAAAAGAAAATATTTAAAACTTCGTATGTACGAAGTAACCAGTGATTTTATAGTGATCGAATAAAATGAGATTTGAAAAGTAAATATAAAAAATACAAGTTTGCGATTTGTTCCAATTAGAAAATATTTTTTAAGATTTTTTTCAAACGATATAGAAAATAACGAATATATATATTCGTTCGTGGTCCAGTTGAATGAAACACTTTGTGTAGCTTAATCTTGATTGATAAAAGACGCCGGATCCAATTAAAAAAATTCGTGTATAATAAAATATAACAGATAGTTAAAAATCAAAAATACAAAACACCGTTGATAACCATCTATATAAAATTCTTTTTTTTTCTATTTCATAGTATATAGGACACGTTTTTATTCATGTCACACGCAACGTTGCGTGCTATCTCACGAAAAGGATTCTATGATATCATAGAAAGAACGTCATTAACCTTAGAGCACTGTCGGACTAAGTTAGTCTCTATTTATCAGTGATCAGGACAAATTATTGAAAGTCGAGTCTTACTATTTTAAGAAAAAAAAAAAAAAAAGTGAAAGAAATAAGTAAAAAAAATGAAAAAAGAGAGAGAGAGACAGAAAAAAAGAGAGAAATAAAGAGATCGTACACCTTCGTAACGTAACCGTTACGAAGATCATGATAATGATAATAAAAAACAAGAATCGTTAAAAAGATCATGATAGTATGCTTAATCAAGAAGAACAATATTGTTTGTGTCGGACAATTAAAATCGTAAATCCTTTCGTTAACTTCAATACGTACCTATGTATATATGTATGCGTGTACATACGCACGTATCCATGAATTTAATGTAAGTGAATTATAATCGTATAAACGCGTAGTGGCATTAAATTGAATATTATCTTTTCTTTTTTTTTCTTTTTCTTTCTTCTTTTTTTGTTTTTTGTTTCGACGAGAGTAAACGATGAAGCGAGATTATTTCTCAAAAATGAGGACGCGTAACTCGCAAAGTGACACAAAAAGGACGGGCTCTCTTATACAGGCAAGCGAGTCGCATAAATCCAAATGACAGGCACAATGACGAATGTCGCGTTGAAATTTCGTGAAAGTTTGCAATTATGCGTGCATCGTGAATAACTGAGGAGAGGAAAGAGAGAGAGAGAAAGAAAAAGAGTAAGAGAGAGAGAGAGAGAGAAAGAGAGAGAGAGAAAAAGAGAAAGAGAGAGAAAGTACACTCCGCAAGTAGAACTTGTCTTCTTGACTCGAGATCGGTTTTCTCTCAAACGCCACTTGACCAAGGTGAGATCTCTTGATCATAACACCTTACCTTATTCTTTACGCTTACAGATCTCTGCCCTTGACGATATCGAGATCTACAGGTTAAATATATCGCGTTACTTCACTGAAATTCGATTTCAAATGTGAAAAATGATGGAAAAGGAAAAAAAAAGAGAGAGAAAGAGAAAAAAAATAAAAACAAAAATCTTATCGATCGTGATCATAATCTAACACTTTTTTCAGCGTCTTTCTTCGATGAATAAGTGACTCGAGCCGATATTCTTTTTTTTTTTTTAAGAAACACCGATGACCTTGATATATTCGAAGCTAATATATACAGTCTTAAAAGAAGAAAAAAAGAAACGAAAGAATTATCTCTCTCTCTTTCTGTCTCTTTCTCTCTCTCTCTCTCTCTCTCTCTCTCTCTCTCTCTCTCTCTCTCTCTCTCTCTCTCTCTCTCTCTCTCTCTCTCTCTCTCTCTCTCTCCCTCGTGCTT
The DNA here is from genome assembly GCF_910589235.1 of Vespa crabro. Classification (NCBI taxonomy): domain Eukaryota; kingdom Metazoa; phylum Arthropoda; class Insecta; order Hymenoptera; family Vespidae; genus Vespa; species Vespa crabro. Next base: position 8,716,735 of record NC_060961.1, read on the forward strand.
TCTCACACTAGATGCAAATTTTATTTGACAGATATTTTTATAAAAAATAAAGTTCGATGATATATAAAAAAAATAATGATAATTAACGTTTTGCAAATTTGGTTTTTCTAACATTATTTACGTCTTAGAACAATACGCATGTTTTCTCAGAACAGGGGAAGGAAGAGAAGAGAAAAAAAGAGAGAAAGAAAGAGAGGGAGGGAGAAATAAAAATAAAAGTTCGTACACACGATCATCGTTGTACCCATCACGTTTGTTCGACTTTACGCAATAGTAATTCAAACTGTCCTGTCAAGAATGCAACGTATCATTAATTAGAAAGTCGAGCAATGTTAAGAGAACTCGTGAAATTGTAAAAATAGACCACGTCTTCTTTGTGTGATACTTTATTTTAATAACACTAATAACACACTCGCTTACGTTACTTTCTAACACGCGACACACAAATTGTATGAACAATTCGAAAGAAATCCAATAACGAAAGTGATTTGTTCGTTCTTTTTTTTCTTCTTCATTTCTTTTTTTTCGAAAATATTTGTAAAAAAGAAATAACAAACAAAGAAATACCGTGGCAAGATACCAGCATTCTACGAAACTTTGATTGGTTGCACTATCATCATCGAACTTCGGACTTATATATTTTTCTTTTTTATTTTCAAATTCGTGTATACGTCTGTATGTTTTTCTTTTATTCCAATATAAGAACTCTATCGTCGATTTCTATCAGAAATATTCACAAAAGCACACACACCTACGCTGCCCAATGGTCTTACTTGTACTGGCGCACATATCTATTTTTAAACTAGTCTCGCTTCGTACTCTTCGTACTCAGAATAAATATCTTGTTTGCGAATCTTTCCGCAAACGAATTCCAATATTATCATTGCAAAATAGTGTTCTTTCATGGAAAAATTGACGTATCGGTCATGAAAGTTGTCCAACTAAATGATATTAAGTATTTCTTCTTCCATTATTTCGTTAATATGTCTTATTTATACATACATTATCTCCGCACATGATCGATAATAGCGAAAAGCAATATATAAGGTATCAAAAATGTCTTATAAATTTTATCGTATGAAAGAACAAAAAAAAATTACAGAAAAAAGAGAAAAAAGAAAAGATGAAAGATGACGTAGGGAAAAAACGGTGTTAAGGTATAAAAGAAAGGACAAGTTAAAGGAAAAATATTAAAGATATATAAGAGTAACAACCGATTTTTGCTAAATCAACGGATAAGGAAGGAGGTAAGAAGTTAACGATAAAAATTAGCTGAAACTCTCACGGGTAGTCTCTCTCTCTTTGTATCGAAAAGCATTGTCTTCAGTACTTCCCACACGTGAAAGAATAATTCTCCCTCTCCCTCTTTCTCTCTCTCTCTCTCTCTCTTTCTTTCTTTCTCTCTCTTTCTCTTTCTTTTTTAACGACCCTTAAATGCAACTTTCCGACGTGGCATCCATTTCGAGCTGCATTCATTATTAAGGCACGATGAACGTGCAACCTAACGCTCACGTTATAATGTTTTAATATCTATGATTATTCACGAATCTATCTCTAACACTTCGTTTCGTATAAGGGGGTGAATGAATAACAAATAAAATCTATTGATTAGTTAATTTGATTGTAATTTATAAAAAAAGAAAAAAGGCAAAAAATAAACATGAAAACAAAAAAATAAAAGAGAAAAAATTGTAACGAGTTTTACGAGCTTTATACAGTCCGATTAAATTACTGCTGAACGATGCAATAATTTACGGTCGAAAAACCATGATAAAGGCACGAGCCAGTAAAAAGACGCATTGTATTAATAAATAATCCAGTGACTATATATCGCATTACTAATCTATTGCAGTTTTAATATCGTAATACGATATTGTTTGGTGCTAAATTCTTAACGAGCGTTTCCTTATTACTCGGAATTCCATAGATATCTATGGAATACGTATCTCAAGTCCCATTCGTTTTTATTCGATAAAGATAATTAAATATATATATTATATCTATATAATAGGAATTAGAACAATCGTATTTGATAAATGTCGTGCATTATGCGTACGTATGAACAGTCATTCACAAGCCTAATCGATTGACTATACTTTCTGAATTTTTTTTAAATTAAAATGTCAAAGCACTCGATGAAGTCCCTCACTTTTTATATTCATAATAAATTTCTCTAATCTCCGTTATTTAATACCATTAAATAACAACATTTTTTTGCCATCGAAAAAAAATATAATTTATTTCAAAATCCAATCTTATTAACTACGTACTCTAGCGTAAATCATTGCAATAATGCAATTCAAATGCAACAGCAGCAAGATCTTTATACATTCTATAATGTTTATTTAAATTTATATTTTAAAGAGAATTTTAAAAAGCAATTTATATTTTTTCATTATATTTCTACACTTTTTGTTTTATGGAATTAATCGATTCGGCAAGTGAGCGGCTCATATATATATATATATATTAGCATATACATATATATATATATATATGAATATTTTTATTGAATAATTTATTTTATTATTTTACTTTAATTATTTATTTTACTAAGCTTAAATGCATCCAATTATAATACAATTTTTTTTAATAAAAATTTAACCAATGATATTTGTTTATTATTTACCTGAGTTTTCTGTGCGATTGCCAATGCAAACTCTTCGTCGGGAGCAAGATCGTTTAGCGGCATATTGGCGGTTCCCCCTACAGTACCGCATGCAGAAACACCGTTCAGGGATTTGTTCGAAGCCTCTGCGGAAGCTGACGAAGTTTTGACAGGACTTCCGCCTCCAATGATTTCGCGCTTCCCTGAAAACAATAACATAAGATGTTAATAAAGTTCATTCAATAATTTTGCGAACATCGTGAAATTAATTGTACTAACTTCCTCTTATTTAAAATAATTATTTACAATTTCACGATTCTAATGATAAAAAAAACAATTACAAGTGCTAATATATTTTATGATTGTTATTTCACTATGAACATAGTTTTGTATATTTTTAAATCATTAACGATGCAACCGCGGACGTAATGAATTCACCCTCGTTCTTTGGAATGTCATGAAACGTTTGTTCGTTTGTTAAGACAACCAACTAAATTCCCATGGCCGAACTTGGTGATTTCGCTAGGGAGATAGATACTTTTTTGCTTGATATATTCACTAACGATCAACTTTTTGATGTAATAATGATCGAAACGTTACACTAAAGTTTATACTCAATATATAATCGATAATAGTTATCAAAACGATAACTATATCTTTTATTATTTTCTTTCTTTTCTCAAATGCCATTTCCAATAATATCAACGATAATTTAATTGAGTGTTGGATTAGAAAAAGAAAAAAGAAAGAAAAGAAAAAACTCGTTTATTGAAATTATAACGTTAATTGTTATTTAATAGACAACGTCAAATGAAATACCAAAAGATATTTATCTGCGTAATGCACTAAACGGAACAAGGAAAGATAATCGAGGACGTGGCCTTGACATTATGAAGACGCCTTAGACAGAAATTTATATCGTAACCTTTTCGCCTTTCATGATTTAAAACGATATAACGATCTTTTGTTTGTTGAAAATTGCGAACAAAAAAAATAAAAAAGAAAAAGAAACAAAGAACAAAAGAAATGGAAAGAAAAATTTAGTGTAAAACATTATCGAGATTGTTGGCGGTCATAATTTAATAAAAAATACCGCTACGTACGAGCCGATTCTGCTGGATTATGTATACTTTTATGATATGTACATACATGCATACATATGTGACTCGTAACGACTCGTGCGTTATTAGGTGGTTTAAGAATCATGGCTTACGATATTGCGGTACTTTTCTCTCTCTCTCTCTCTCTCTCTCTCTCTCTCTCTCTCTCTCTCTCTCTCTCTCTCTCTCTCTCTCTCTCTCTCTCTCTCTATTTCTCTCACTTCGTTTCTTGAAACATCTACCAAGAGTAACGATGAAAATTCTTATTTATATGGAAACATATTTCCATCAAAATTACATTGCGAACAATCGTTACATGATATACAAGTCGTTCAACGTATTCTATAACATCGCGTGATGATAAATGATATCGAGTAAACCTATACTCATAGTAAATAGCACTATACTATAGATTATATATCCTATATCTATGTATATGTGTGCGTCATATATATGAATATATATGTGTATATATATATATATATATATATATATATATATATATATCGATCAAATGTGATATTAAATCGTGAATTGTCCAAGTTCGTTCTTTAGCAGACTATTACACGTTGCTAATACTATATTATATTATGTTAAGTATCAACACTAAAAGGATAATGAGGTCATCTCACTTTTTCTCTCACAATTAAATCCCCAAGCATAGAGAAAGGTAAGCATATACATATACTCATACACGGAACGACGATAATTACGGTAGAGTCACTTTTATCTTATAAGAACGGTGCTCGTTCAACAATGTTGTACTACCTTTTTTCAGGGATGCTCCTCGCTTCAGATGCCTCGCCATGAAGGTGGAAAGTAGTTGCATTCTTTTTTTTTTCTTTCCATATAAGCAAAACTTTTCCCGTTTCAGCTGGTCACTCTCTCCTTGTATTTCTCGCCATAATCATTATGAGATTTATCGATCGACAAAATTAAGAAACAGGTTACACCTTCAATATTGATCGTTCATTTTCAACACCCTTTCTTTTTCTTTTTTTTTAATTTTTCCTATACGAAAAAATCTACATATACATACATGCATATATATATATATATATAGTGACGCTTTGTAAACGTCAAAACGAATAGAAAGCGTTCGATTACGTATACGAAAGTAACAGGAAAGTTTATCGCGAAAGATTCTAATCGCCTTGAGAGATATCTAAATCGATCGATAAGCTTTTAGCTTTATTAAATCGATTGATTCTAATATTATAGTAAAGCTCTATAGACAATGTGACAATGTCTTCGAGTTTCTTTGTTGGTAAGTATACATCGGTAATAGATTTAATCTAAACAATGAATACACATATTTATGTATTACTATATCGTATACAAATGACAAATGCTTTATTGTTTGTATTATTTGTATTAAAATCTTTGCCTGATAACTTAACAAATGTTACCAATTGATGATTATCAATTGAATTGTAAGCCAGGGAAAAAAAGAAAATAGAAAAATTACACGAAACTAACTGCGCGTTACCAATTACAATATTCTCGTTATTGGGAATTAATTATTAAAAGGATACGCGACATAAAAAAAAAAAGAAATAGAAATGTCAATAATCGTTTCTTGTTATTCGTAATATACTGTCAAATTCTTTGACCACTATCATTTTTTTAAAAATAAAAATATTATGAACGAATCTGGATGGTTTCTTGAGTTTTCCAAAAATTTTTTTGTTTTACATGTGTTGTATCCCAAAAAATTTGGCGGGAAATATTGAAACTTCGCGTTTGGTATAAATAGCACGTTCGTACTGAAGGAGCTAGGATCAACTAGCCATAAGCTTTTTATTTCGTAGCGTAAGAAGGAAGGATCTGTTGCGCGCTTGCGCCACCCTTCCTTTCCTGGAACCGTCAACCACTTCGATCTTTTCTATATGTATATTGCAAAATAAAACTTGTCGTACCATAATCTAGGATTAAAATCCTTTATCCTAAAGTAAAGTATATCTATACACCTTATTAATCGATCCCGTACATATTCAAGTATCTTTTCATTTGAAATATTTTTTTTACCTCAAATTTTTTTACATTATATTGAATTTATATTATTTTTATATGAAAAAATTAAAAAGAAAAACAAAATTAATGTTATATACTCAAAATTATTCTCTATATCAATCTCTAAAAATTATTCTAAATAAAATAAAGCATAAAAAAAATAAGATATCGGTATGTCTGTGTATATATATATATATATGTCTGTATATATATATATATATATATATATATATATATACAGACAATAAAATATATTACCGATCAATAAAATATATTATTTATGTTACAAAACCGAATGTCATAGGATCTATAATCGAGATAATCGATCGATCGTACGACCCTCGTAAACCAACAAGAAAATTTCTTTTAAAGTTTCACATGCCATCGCCGTTTGGTTTCATTCATCTCATTATCGTATTCGTTCGTATTCGTGGTCGATCTTTCGTAATTTAACAAATTCCACGGTTATCGAAGCGTATCTAACACACGCCGATCGTAACTACGAACAGCAAGGTGTAATACTATGATGCCATTACAAGTACTGCGATTATGCACTTTAAGATATGAATGCGGTTTGCACTATTACACTACTGTAATACAAAAAGAAAAAGAAAAGGAAAAAATAACGTCATAGCTATGGTGTTGAATTACCCTTAGTCACAACCAATAAACTATGCCACGCTTATTAATCATGATCACTTTGATTTCCTTACCAATTGCTATGCCTCAAAAGTTCTATGAAAGATATGAAAGATCTGAAAGATCTATGAAGACCAACATTTATTTTTCAATAATTTTTAACTTGTAAGAAAAAATACATAAATACATATTTTCAAATAAATTAATAATTAAGAAATAAAAGATTGACATAGTACATAGTATCGATGTATGTTAAGTACATACTACATCGATAATGAGGAAGAAGAAATAATCTCTTTCTCTCTCTCTCTCTCTCTCTCTCTCTCTCTCTCTCTCTCTCTCTCTCTCTTTCTTTCTTTCGTTTTGATATTTCCCTTTAATAAATTCTAGAAAAAATATTATATCTTCATCGTATCTTACCAACGCCACACCATATGTACATACATGCGATGTCCATTCATGCGATTAATCGCAACGGTAAATAATTTGATTAACGACCTGACGACGATGAAAATATGCAGATTACACACTTTATTATTTCTCTTCGACCGTTATCATCATCATACGATTAAAAACGTATAATACATTTCAGAAGAGTTTCGAATCGATAATGGGTACTAAAAAAAAAAAATAAAAAAAAAGAAGAATAAGACGCTTCTCTTTTGAACGTTATCCAATGTAAAATTTTGTATGATCTAAATTATCATTATTATAAAATTATTGAGATGTATGACCTAATAATAAAATATGAATGGAAATTAAAATCCTATCATAAAAATGTACGCAAACTTATAAATCATTATAAAAGAAATCTGAAGTGTGTGAACCTGTTCTTGTATCACCCTAGACACGAACCCCATTGTTAGATCGATATTAACTACAGAAGTGCGGAAGCTTCGACGATAATTTATCAAGACTCGGGTATACTGCACATCGAGGTGCTTTAGACGCCATGTACCGTTCAATATACCGCATCGTATCGAACGATGAACCGTTCTTCAACGATATTAAATCTATTTATCCAGAAATAGAGATAGAAAGATGTAAATCAAATTGAAAATATATGTATATATATATATACGTACTTAGATATCTATTTATAAGAGAATATATTCTATTCTATATTATATATTCTAAGGAGAATATATTGTCGAATTATAGACAAATATTATCGGCTTTTTATCTAATCAATATTTCTGAACATAAATTAAAGCATTAACGACAGTGATATCATTTGTTTTTTGTTGTTTTTTTTTTTCATAAATAACAAAATTACTATACGATAAGTGAAAGATAATTTGGAAATTTTCATAAGAAATAATGGCTCTTGATTTTATATGATAAAACGTTATGGGAAAAAAATGAGAAAGAAAGAGAAAAATCTTTTGAGTTTTTAGACAATACAAAGAAAAATAAAAAAAGAAAAAGAGAGAGAAAGAGAGAAAGAGAAAAAAGAGATGGTAAGAGGGAGACATATCCGTGAGATGAGCGATGTAATGGAGCGGGGCCCCGTTCGTTCGGTCGGTCACATTGCTTACGAACTACTACCAGTTTGTCGTCGTCGACCTCTCCCTTTCTCTCTCACTCTTTTATTTCTTTGACCAACCCAACATCTGTCTTACGCGGCGTGCCCTACTACGTTCATGCTTGCTGCAAACTGCCACGACTCTGCAGTACGCACAACGACCGTAGAAAGAAGAAGAAGGAGACGAAGAAGTAATAAAAAGAAGAAGAAGAGGAAGAAGAGAAGGAAGAGAAAGAGAAAGAGAAAGAGAAATAGGAGGAGGAAGAAGAAAAGAAAGAGGAGGAGAAGGAGGAGAAAGAAGAAGAGAAGGAAGATCGACTTTATGGTGCAAGGTGTACGCTCTTCCCGCCTCGGGAATTTCAGAGAAATTCTTCGAGGAAAAAGTCCAACCACCGCGCGTTGCACCGCGAGTTACTGATCGTCCAAGAACAACTGGAAGCAGTCCGAAGAAGAAAAGATGACGTCGAGGTACGACTTTAAATCGTACTTGAATTGTTTTATCTAACGATATTTAAACAAATTCTTTATAAAACTCACGTTTCTAGAAAAATTTGTAACCGTGTAAAATGTGTGTGTGTGAGAGAGAAAGGGAGAGAGAGAGAGAGAGAGAGAGAGAGAAAGAGAGAAAGAGAAAAAGAAAGAGAGATAGAGAGACAGATAAAAGTTTCATTCATTGAAATAAAATAGTTTTGTACGATTAATATTTAATTTTTTTTCACTCTTTTTCTCCCTCTCTTTCTCTCTTTGCCTCCCCCTCCTCTCCCTCTCTTTCTCTTTCTTTTTCTCATAACATTTTACCATATAAAACCAACAGCTATTACAACGAAATCACGTTTTGTAAAATGAATTAGATAAAAATACATCCTTTTATTCATATCCGTAAAATGAATACGGTACCGATTTTATCTTGATATTATCGAACAAGAAAAAAGTCAATAAAAACTTTATTGGAATATTTAAGATCGCTGAACAATTTGTAACACGAATATATTCTATATATACATATATACATGCATACATACATTAGGAGATAGAGGGAGAGAGGATACCTAGAAAAAACTAAATATGCAAGCGATGTCGTTAAATTCTTTGAACTCCTCACACGTGCCTAGTTCGACTAAAAACGTCAAGAGTACCTACGATGAGAAAAGATATTCCTGCTCTCGTGAATAAAACTATCCCAAGTGTTTTCTCAAATGCAGGTAGATATATGTTAAGAAAAAAAAAGAGAAAGAAAGGAAGAAAAAGAAAAGGAAAAAGAGAAAGAGAAAGAAGAAAAAGATAGTTTGGAGTCCGGAACGCGTTAGTAAACCTTTCGAGAACCTGTTTCCGCTTTTGTCGAGAGAGAATCGACAGCCTTCGGACAGCTTCCTATTCTATTCTCATTAACATATTTACACAGAGTTCGAGTTCGAAGGAAGTCGATGAAGCTTCTCTTTTTCTTTTTCTTTTTTTTCTTGTTCTTCTTCTTCTTATTATTATTATTCGTGTGTCACCGGATTAACGAGATATACACGAGCTTTTCAAAAACAAACAAGCCTCGTACTCGAATCATTTCATTTCAAAATCTCGTTACTTCGTAGATCAAATAAATTTGAAAGAAAGAGGGAGAGAGACAGAGAGAGAAAGAGAAAGAGAGAGAAAAAAGGAGAAGGAGGGGAATGAAAGAGAGAGAGAAAAGAAGAGAAACATATTGATTGTCCATATTGATGGGTCCCTCGTATCTATTATTGAACCGCACGTGTACTAGCGCAAATCATAAACCTCATTTTCAGCATGCATCGTGATGTTTCATCAACATCATGCTTCTCTTCATTTAATAATAGTAGAAATAATATATATAGATGAGAATATTGAAAAGAAGATTATCGAAGAAGTATTAAAACTTAAAGCGCTCGTAATTATCGACGATTTTTTTCTCATCGACATTTTTTTTCTCATCTCTTTGAAAATTTCTAAGATAAATGCATCTATGTATTATTTATCAATTGTCAATAAACTGTTCTAAAATATAATAACGCAGAGAAATAATCACAGAGAAAAAAAAAATATATATATATATAATAATTGTAATTCATCGAATGAAATTAAACAGATCTTAATCGTTTATCATCAACGTATAATCATCTTTGTAGGAATGAAACTTGTCGCCAAAAAAAGATAACAACAACAACAAATGAAAAAGAAACAATACGAAAACGAACTACGAGAGATTGATTGACACGTTATCCTTTAGAAGTTAACCGCGAGATGCGGATCGCGCCGACCGTAAAGCACGGAATTCCCTTTCAGATCCGACATTCTACCTCTCCATCTACCGTCAATCTCTCGATCAAAGAGTCTAAGATGTTCGATAGATAGACGATAAATCACTTTCTTCCATATTAATAATAGTAATAATAAGTTGATATTAAAAAAAGATTTTCCTTATGTAAGACATAATCTATAAAAAAAAATCGAGAGAGAAAGAAAGAAAGAAAAACAACAAATTGTTCACAAGAAATAAAAAAAGATACACGGATCATTTTTTCATTTTTCGAGATACTTTTACTGTCCAATAAAATGAGTGAATCTAAGTGCGCGCTCGCATAAACCTACCTCGTGTCCTCTCACGTCTTCATGTTCCTCCTTGTGAATGTGTATTTCCGATGTTTGCGCTGAGCGCCGATTTTGAATTTCCAATAGTCATATCTCCACGATCGTTATTAGCTTTGTATCGGTTCAAAGAGCTGTTACATGACACACTTTTTGTATTTTCTATTGAAACAACGAAATAAAATAAAAAATAGATAGAGAGAGAAAGAGATAGAGAGAGGGAGAAACAGATAGAAAGAGAAAAAGAGAGAGATCGAGAAAGAAAGAGATAGAGATAGAGATAGAGATAGAGATAGAGATAGAAATAGAAATAGAGATAAAGAGAAATATATAGATAGACAGATAACGAGCGAGTTCAGAAAACACGGCCGTTCTTGGCCACGAGCACGGCAACACTGACCTGCCACTACGAAGAGAGAGGAAACAGAACCGACTAACTGAACTTCTCCGTTCCAAACCGTTCCCTTCTTCTTCTTTTTCTTCTTCTTCTTCTTCTTCTTTTTCTTCTTCTTCTTCTTCTTTTTCTTCTTCTTCTTCTTCTTCTTCTTCTCCTCTTCTTCTTCTTCTTCTTTTTCCTTCTCCTCCTCTTCTTCTTCTTCTTCTTCTTTCTTCTCTTCTTCTTCTTCTTTTTCTTCTTTTTCTTCTTCTTCTTCTTCTTCTTCTTTGCCGTTGTACTCTTACAACTCTTTTCCTTCACCTTCCAGTGTCCCCTTCTTGTACATCTATTTCTTTCTCTTTTTCACCACTGAAATATACACGTACGTGCGCACATACACACACACAAAATAGCTTGATTAACTCGTTCCCTTCATGTCACTAGTTGCTTTCTTTTTGTACTTCTCCGACTTTTCTGATATGATTACCGCAATATAATAATCCTAGTGTCGCTAGATAGAGTATTCGAATCATGTATTCACAATATTCACAATATTATCTGAAATTGAAGAATGAAGAAATATTTAAAACGACAAATAAGATATTCGTTTCGTGTCGTTCCATGGTTTTTCCTTTTTATTTCTTTATTTTTTTGTTTTACTTAATAAACAATTTCATGATCGATCTGTATCCAATCAGTTATTTAATAAATTTGTTACGATAAATAACTTTATATTAATAAATAAGATTCGTAAATTTTGATAAGAGAAAAAAAATAGAATTTCACAAATCGTTACAAACTTTCGAAACGATGTAAATGAAATATTAAAAATATTTATATATCGTACGTACGTGAAAGTACTCGCAAAGGCCGTCGAGTCTTGGAATTAGTTACTTCTAATCACGAGATACTTACTTAAGCTTTAAGGTTTTCATTTCTCCTTGTACTCAGTACTCAAGTAGCACTAATGAAACGTTTCATGAATATACATGATGCACTACTAAGAAGGAAGTATTCTCTATCTTCGGAAGGGGTTGACGAAGTTACGGAAATACTGTCAGAAGCCATAAGAATTAAGAGAATATGAAACGGTTGTGGTGGCATGGTTCAATGCATTTGCTTTCCATTCACACATTTTTTTATATATTCTGTATAAAACAAGAAACACATCGAAATTATGTATATCAGAAAATATTCATTAAATCAAATTGAATTTGATCGATTTACCTACCGTTTTCTTAATGTCAATTAATTGTTTTCTTTTCCTTTATCTTTTCCGCTACGATTTTGATCGTAGAATGATTAATTCAATCTTGAATATATCACTAAAATCGATACTACTAACAGAGAAATGAAATTGAGGAACAAATTTCGTTTTATTCCAAAATGGAGAAATAAAATTGTAGCCGAATGTCTCAAATTTATAGAAGTTAAAAAATTAAGATGAAATAAAATAAAAATGAATTATACCAAAGAACATCGATCTCACCTTTCGCGCGTTATTCCGATAGAAAAAATAAAAAAAAAAAGAAGAAAAAGAACAAGGTCGTGTCTTTTAGTTAACAACGAGACGTGAATGATCCAACAACAAGTAACGTTGCACGTTAGTTGGGGTTCGCAATATCCTTCTGTAGTCCCATGGAAGCATAGTGTTCTCGTTCATGGGGAATGTATTGTTGCCATCGTCAGCTGCACCGCTTCAAACGAGCACGTCGAAGCTAACAGGGGAAGGGGGTTGCCTTGTACTGCGTAGAAGAAACAGGAAAGGGGAGGAAAGAAAGAGAGAGAAAAACAGAGAAAAAGAGAATGAAAGAGAGAGAGAGAGAGAGAAATAGGGAGAGTGTAAGAGAAAGAAAAAGAGGGTTTGTGCTCCCCATTGTCCTGGGTGTGTCTGCATACTAGTTTCACTCGATTATAATTGCCTCTATAAATTGGGTATCATCGATGTTATTCGTTAATTATTACGAACTTAATAAGTAACGAAAATTGTTATAAAAGTAAAGAGATTACATTTGGATTTGTTTATATAATGTAATGTAATGTAATCATTCAATCAAAATAGTTAACAATCTGTATCTCGTGATAGTTATAGATCCTTCAGGAAGAATAATACCATTTTGATATTTGCATTGGAAAGCATATTTTATAACAGCCTGAAAATAATAAACAAAAAAGTTTATCGTTAAAGTTTGCATTTTTAATAAAATCAATTTAAATTTAAAATGAAAAAATTTTTCATTGAAAGGGGTATAAGATGATCGAAAAATACATTGAATGCCACGTGTCCTTTAATCAAAGAATCTTGAATTATACGATTGATTAAATCGATTTATTCCTTAATTCTTTAAACTCTCGAATATATATTTCTTTCATTATTTTTATTATCTCTTTCTTTCTCTTTTTTTTTTATTTTTAATATATCATTCAAATAAAATGAGCGATATAACAATCTAGGGGATTCAGTGTTTTCTCTAGGAATTTACAGCATGACGTCATCTGTCATGCGTATATTCGCGGCTCTGTAACCACACAGATCGATCCATTTGTTTACGGAGGTTGTCTGCTAGTCTTTTCGCTTAGTCCGTCGGTGTTTTGAGAATAAAGTACCATGCTTTAAATTGTTCTTTTTATGTAATCATTCCACGTAAATCAACCGTACTGCAATGACGGGAACGGGAGTTAGTATATTTCTTCATAATGCACATATACGTATTAATAATAATGAATATTCTCAGCTAGAGATAATTGCGTTTGTCGTTTGACGTTTGTCGCGTCAAAATTTGACAGCAGTGATATTCTCGAATCTGGCTGGAAAAAGACAAAAGATGATAAATATAACTGATCAATTAATATTTACACACACATTCCTAAGTTTTATATATAAGTTTATTTTTTCTTTTTTTATTTTTCTTTTTTTATTTCTTTTTTAATATTAAAAATATTAAATTATATTATGTCTTACCTATTACCAAATTTATTTTCTCATAAATGTCACATTCTTTGTGATATTTTTTTGTGCTATAATATATAATTTATATAATATACAATTTTTTTTTTTCAGGATAATATCACAGAATTAGGAGAGATAGAAAATGTCAGAGTTGTTGTTCGTGTTCGACCATTAAATGGAAAGGAGTTGGACGGACACTGCAAAAATATTATACAAGTGGACGCGTTAAACAGTGAAATAACTATCGAAAATCCAAATGCACTTCAAGGTGAACCACCAAAAGTTTTCTCCTTTGATGCTGTCTTTGACACAGATTCTACTCAAGTTGATATTTATAATGAAACTGCAAGACCTATCGTTGATAAAGTTTTACAAGGATATAATGGAACTATACTTGCATATGGTCAAACTGGTACCGGTAAAACATATACTATGTCAGGTGCAAAAACTCCTCCTCAGCTTAGAGGTGTTATCCCAAATACCTTTGCACATATATTTGGACACATAGCTAAAGCAGATGAAAATCAAAAGTAAGTTAAATCATAAAATGTTTGCATGCATAATAGTATTCAATATATTACAGTATCTGTATTTACAGATTCCTTGTACGTGCAACATATTTGGAAATTTATAATGAAGAAGTAAGAGATCTTCTCGGTAAGGATCAAACCAGTCGATTAGAGGTCAAAGAACGACCAGACATTGGAGTATTTGTAAAGGATCTTAGTGGTTATGTCGTAAATAATGCAGATGATTTAGATCGTATCATGTCACTTGGCAATAAAAATCGTGAGTGTGATGTTTCTCAACTGAAAAATAAAACATTAAAATATGAATAAAACATTACAACAAAATGGAAATATTTTTTTGTAGGTGTCGTAGGAGCAACTGCCATGAATGTCTCTAGCTCTAGATCTCATGCTATATTTACAATAACAGTTGAATCTAGTCAACTTGGTGAAGATGGAGAACAACATGTTAAAATGGGAAAACTTCATTTAGTGGATTTAGCTGTACATAACTTTTATAATTGATCTAATATCTTGTTAAGAAAATATATAATAATGCAATTATATTGTAGGGTTCTGAAAGACAAAGTAAAACAAAAGCAAGTGGAGTAAGACTTAGAGAAGCTACCAAAATTAATTTATCATTATCAACATTGGGTAATGTAATATCTGCTCTTGTTGATGGGCAAAGCTCTCATGTGCCTTACAGAAATTCAAAGTTGACAAGATTACTTCAGGACTCTTTGGGTGGTAATTCTAAAACGTTGATGGTATGTATTTATTAATTGTTTCACTTAAAATAAATGAAAAATTCCATATAACATTATACATGTGAAAATCTAATTCTGTAATTCTTTAGTGTGCGAATGTAAGCCCTGCTGATATAAATTATGATGAAACGATAAGCACACTACGTTACGCTAATCGTGCCAAGAATATAAAAAATAGAGCAAGAATAAATGAAGATCCTAAAGATGCTTTACTTCGTCAATTTCAAGTTGAGATTGAACAGTTACGAAAACAGCTTGAAGAAAATGGAACAGAAATATCAGAAACAGAATCTGAAACGGAAGATTCAGAAGACACAGGAGAACCGCGACGTGAGAAAAAAGCAAAACACAGAAGAAGTCAAATGTTAACAATGGAAGAATTAGGTGACAGAGATGTAAATACAGAAAAAGTAGATAAAGCAGAAAGAGATGACAAAAGTCCAGATGATAAAGATGTTATCGAATTAAAAAGGACACAGTAAGTATAGAAAAGGCATAGAATAATGTACTAGCTAATGAAAATTTCTATTTTATAGAAGTGAAAAAGAAGCCTTAAGAGAAAAAATGCAGAATTTACAAAATAAGATATTGGTCGGTGGTGAAAATTTATTAGAAAAAGCTGAAGCTCAGGAGCAATTATTAGCTGCTGCAGCTATTGAGCTTGACCAACGTAAAAGTCGAGAAGAACAATTAAAGAAAGCTATAGAAGAAAAAGAAGCAGAACGTATCGATATAGAAGAAAAGTATTCCTCTTTACAGGAGGAAGCAGCTGGAAAAACTAAAAAATTAACTAGAGTTTATACAATGCTAATGTCTGTTAAAGCTGAGTTGTCTGATTTACAACAGGAGCACCAAAGAGAAATGGAAGGTCTTTTAGAAGGAGTTAGAGGTATTGGAAGAGAATTACAACTTCAAGAATTAATTGTGAATAATTATATACCTTTGCAGTATCAAGTATGTATATATAATGTTATAAATACAAAATATATAATAATTGAAAGGTATAAGTAATTATTTTAATGAGTTGATTTTATATATCACAGACTATGATTGAAAGATATGTTCATTGGAACGATGATATCGGCGAATGGCAATTAAAGTGTGTAGCATATACCGGTAATAATATGAGGAAAGCACAAGTAATACCACCTATTGGAAATAACAGAGATGTAAATTGTTTAATGATATTTCTTATTACAATTGTTTTGGATGTTTTATCTAAATTTATTTTTATTTTTATAGCAAATTCAACCAGATATGTCAAATATATATCTTACATATAATACAAGAACAGATAGTACATTCATACAACCGAAAAAGGTGAGAAGTCGCTCGGGTGTACCACGACCAACTACAGCTCATCGACGTATACCACATTAAAAGAATATTAGGTTGTGAAATAATAATAACTATATTTCAAATCTTACTTAGCCTTTCTAAAATACTTTTTGTAATAAGTAGTAGTGATTTTATTTATTTATTTTTTATTAAATGTGATAATTTCTAATGAGGACTTATGCACATTGTAGCACATATATATGAGGTGGCTTTTCAACTTAATCAGAGGTATTGCTATATAGAATACATGAAAAGAGTCATCTCAATGTGTGCTTCATGCAATAGTACAGTGATATTCTTATGTATTATTATAATTATACTTTTCTTCAAATTATTTTTGAAGAATTATTTTGAAGAATTTTTTATCAAATTTATTGATAAATGCATAATGAATATTTTTTTAAATATTCTTTTACAAATTAACATTAAAATTTTTTATTAGAATATGATATTAATGATCAAACACATTCTATATTATCCCTTGTTATTTCTATACATTTTTTCAATTTTAATTAACTTTTTTTAAATTTTTGTATGTACATCAATTGTAAGTATAAAATTGTTACATATTTCTTCTGTGATGCAATCTACATTGCAAGATGCAGACCAAATAATGAAACGTAAATGAGTACTGAATTCAATATATGCAATATCTTTCCCTTTTATTATAGTATTTGACACAGTTAATTTCCAAAAGAAAAATAATTATAGAGAAGAAAAGTATGTACCATACAGTACCTGTGTTATTAGAAATAAAAACTAAAATATCATGCCTCAAAGGCAAGTAGGATATTTGATGCATGTCAAGATATTTAAGAACAGCTAAAAAATTTATTACATGTTTTTACATTATCATCATATAGAGATTTTGATAAACAACACGTCTTGATAAAGTCTGCGTGTATGTGAAAAATACTCTGAGACATATTAATCCCACAATACCAAGATTTCATTGTAAACTTGATGCAGATTCTTATTAATTTATTAATTTAATGTATAAAGTTGTCTCTTGTCCCTGTGTCTTAATCAATCAATGTTCATCTCTGTCTTAATATAATGTATCGTATAAAACCATTGGATAAAAATAATATAATTATAGCAAAGCTCTAACAAGTAATATATATTTTTGATCGAACAAAAAAAAATATACTGATAGCGAATAAGAAATAATAACGCGAATAGAAATAAAAAAAGAAAAATTATAGAGCCATTCAATTATCAAACCTGAATTGTCAATGCTTTAAGACACTAACTAGATTTATTCTTACATACTTTTTATGCTCTTTGATCTTTTGTAGTTACTTATGATGCATTTATTAAGTACTGTGATAAAGAAACGCTTATATTATTTTGAATGTTTTTTTTTGCACTTTATTTACAAATAATATAAGAATCACAACAACTAGACTTTAACAATTATAATTATCTGCGTATGCTGCCTTTGTATTTATAATTTGAAAAATAAAATTTAATGATGACAAGTATATATACATATATACATATATACATATATATATATATATATATATATATATATATATATATATATATATATATATATTTATAATTTATTTCATAAAGCCACTCGCAATAAAATAGTATTAAAAAGAAAAGAAAAATTATATAATTATGTTACCAGTATTCTATATATCTGTTGCTTGTATTGCTTGATCCACCGTTTTATATAATAACGATGATATTTTCTTGCTAGTATAACACTATAAGGATCTCTAGGATCACTACCTCTTAAGTCAATGTGATGAGCACCTTCTGGAATAATCACAGCAGTTGCAGAAGAAGACAAATTCCATAACACACCACCACCTGACCATGGATCCAATAATCCGTTGCTAAATAAAAAGTGATTAGTTTCTTGTATAGATTAATTACACTATTTAACCATTAAATTTACCTAAAGACAATATTGGTCGCTGTTGAAAGATCATTACACCCATATTCTTTACAAACCATGTATGGATCAGAATGTATACCACATTTTTTAAAACAATCCTCGCTTATCTTTTTAATATCCCAAGGTTCAAATCGAAACATGTCATTCACTCCGTCACTACAAATATTTATTAATATTTCGCTACATGCTTGATAAACCCAAGCCTGTGCATCTAAGTTTCCTGAAGCGTCTTTTGTATCTGTGCAATTTATTTGGCCAGTATAATTTGTGAAAATATTTAACGCTTTATACAATGCTGTTAACAGCGGTTTTCCAGTTAGGGTCTTATTTGATAAATGACTACAGAAAACCTGGAAAGAAGGTAGAAGCAGAAAATTAATATCATAATATTAATCTATGCCTTATATTTTTTGTCAGATCATTTTTGTAATCACTGCCATAAATATCTCTTCTTACTTTAACAGGATTAGCAGGTAATGGTACTATAAAATTGGTTTCATACGGATAATTAACCATTGCAATAGTTCCATAAACATCTTCCAAGAAAGCCAGTAATTCTTCAACGTGTGTTGAATTTGTAAGCGGATGACATAATTTCCAGTTTTCTGACAACCATTTCTTGCCCTCGTCTGTTAATAAAAACATGAAGCCATAATTCCTTTCGACCCAAAAAAAAATAGAATAAAAAAAAGAAAAAATATCTTTATCAGCTTACCGTTCGATGTGAGATTCTTTATTACATTCCATGATCTTCGTATTAATTTCGGACATGTATCATGTACCGCACGATAACTCGATGTTGTTATACGTGCAAAAGATTCGCAAGAAGAGACACCAGTAAATTGCAAAATCGGAGCTGATGCTGCAATGGCTCTGTAAATACATACATATGCATTTATATACAGTTAATGTGACTAAAAAATTTTTCGTAAAAACTAATGAATAATTTCTAAAACTAAATGCTTATAACGAAAGGATAATAAGAAACTTTACTTTTTCATTAATGCAATAAACGCAATCCTTCGGTTACAAATTACAAATAAAATTTTTACGTTAATCGTAAGATTTTACCGTGAAAGAATTATCTCTATGAGGTTTACAAGGTAAGATAATGTTTTAGAAAATATTGTTCCTCTATCTAAAGTAAATATGAAACATTTTCTTGTTATTTCTTTGATAGCATACCCTTGGACAATGTGCGGATATTTCATACGCATCCATGCACTAAGCATACCGCCATAAGAACCACCGAAGACAATAACAGGACTATGCTTTCTAATCTCATTTGATCTCAAATATTCGATTAGATCGACATAATCCGCGATGGCTTGTTGCGACGTCAAATATCCCGAATGTGCAGGATCAACCAGAGATTTATTTCCAAATGGCATTGACTTCCCATAATATCGATGTTCGGCAAAAATTACCATAGCACCGAATTCGGGTGCTATTTCCCACATAAAACCCTAAAAGAAAAAAGAAAACATTTTTTGTCAATTTTGTCAAAAAAAGAAAAACAAGATCGATCGAGAAATATAAGGTATCATAATTACAGTATTTTCGGCGAATACTTCTATATCACCTTCATTTCCTGTATAAAAGAAAATAGGTGCATTGTTCCCCTGTCGCCATGTATCATTCACGAGATATCTGATATTAAATTTATCTGTCACAGCAAAGCTAAAATGATCTACCTGCGAAACGTATAAAAAATGAATATATATATATTTTTTTTTCTCGTTGAAAATACATATCCAATAATTTATCTGTATACAAAATTAATTGATAATTCATCACTTACCGGGACTTCGAACGTTTTAATCTCGTATTTATATTTCGCGCCATTTTCATTAATATGATTTCGTTTTTTCATTTGCGCTATGTGAAATCGATTCAATAATTTTAACTGTAACGCCGATGGCGATAGGAAAAATATTATCACGGAAAATATTAGGATGCATTTCTGCTTCATTATGATAACTACTGTTCACGATGCAACTTGGAATGCGACTGATTCGATTTGATACGAATTTATAAAATGCATGAGTCTCATTTACATACACTGTCTTGAAAAATTACGATCTCTTCGTTCACGCACTGTTCATGGATAATTGAAAATTAAATTATACGATATTAGTGAAGTGAACTTTGAATATTTATTATCAACGGCAACAGTTGATATTAATATCTTTAGATATATATTTTTACATTTCTTATAATTAAATCAAGAAAAATAAACGTAATAAGTTCTGCACGCGTCAGCACCATCTGCAGGAAGGGCGCTCGAAGGTTATCGAACAATCGACGACCTAATATACTCATCGATATGTAGACGCGTTAGAAGAACGTGAATCCGATCTAATAAAATAATGTGACAAATTCGGAATAAAATACTTTTTTTCATTTTCATTTATATATATATATATGTATATATGACAAATGTGATACGAAATAATTAAATTATACCGAATGTACAGCATTAAAACAAATGAATGCAAAATCAAATTTACAATTAAAACTACGTTTCTATATAAAAAAAGAAAAAATAGTCATCAATGTAATTTTTCAAATGGTTTTAACATTATGAAACGATATATTGTTTTTCCTTTTGTAAAATAAATCTGTGGCCCTGAAAAGGGCCGATTGAACGAACAATTTTCTTTTTAACCTCCAAATCCGTAAAGAGTTCTGCCTTGTCTTTTCAAAGCATAAACGACGTCCATGGCGGTGACGGTTTTTCTTTTAGCGTGTTCAGTGTACGTTACAGCATCACGAATGACGTTTTCAAGGAAAACTTTAAGAACACCGCGTGTTTCTTCGTATATCAGACCTGAGATACGTTTTACACCACCACGTCGAGCCAATCGACGAATAGCTGGTTTAGTAATACCTTGAATGTTATCACGCAGAACCTTTCTATGACGCTTTGCTCCTCCCTTTCCCAATCCTTTTCCTCCCTTACCACGGCCAGTCATGATTAATTGATTTTTATTCGCAAAGAAAGAGAACTAGACAAAAACGATCACACAACGCCAAAGCTTATAACTTGAATACGTTGCTCGAGCAGAAGCGTCGCTTTTTATAGATCAAGTTTGCACTATACCCCCACTAGTCTACCATGAACCAATCAGAAATAAGACACTTTGAAGATAGATATATATATACGGAGACTTTCTCCTTTGCAATATCATATTCCTCTTTTGCACTTTGTTCACGTTGACGTAGTACTCCATCTTCTATTCGTTTTTTGTATATTACATTTTTGAAGATGGCTCGTACCAAACAGACTGCTCGTAAATCGACTGGTGGAAAAGCTCCACGAAAACAATTGGCTACTAAAGCTGCTCGTAAAAGTGCACCCGCTACAGGGGGGGTTAAAAAGCCTCATCGTTATCGTCCAGGCACCGTTGCACTTCGTGAAATACGTAGATATCAGAAAAGTACCGAATTATTGATCCGAAAGTTACCATTCCAACGGCTCGTTCGTGAAATAGCTCAAGATTTTAAAACCGATCTTCGTTTTCAAAGTTCTGCTGTAATGGCTTTACAAGAAGCGAGCGAGGCGTATCTTGTTGGTTTATTCGAAGATACCAATCTTTGTGCTATCCATGCCAAACGTGTTACAATAATGCCAAAGGATATTCAATTGGCTAGAAGAATTCGAGGAGAGAGAGCTTAAATACCAAGTCCTCCCTTCCTCACCACCAAAAAAACGGCCCTTATTAGGGCCCAAATTAATTAAATTACATAGGAAGAACTTTACGGTATTAACTATCACATATCATATAGTAATATTTAAGTAATATTGCAGATTTTATTTAACTAGTTATGAATATTAATATTTATTTATTTTTTTTTTTTTGCAATATTAAATTTTTGTCAGTCTCTATGACAAAATTTTGTAAATCATAAAGAGATTTGAAAAATTTATATAATAATTTACTATAATAATCTATAAGATTACGAATATCAATAAATACATATGTACTTAACCTCTTTAGATATACAGTACATAAATATAGCATAAAAAGCTTAATAAAAGTATTCTTTTATTACAGCGTGTTTCAACAAATAAATGAAATGTATTTTGTACTTGATAAAAAAGTAAATTTTTCTTTTATGTTACATTTTTATATTTTATCTTTTATTTATGTAATACGTGACAGACGTAATTATTTCCCGCCAAATTGATATCTTTACATACGATGTAAAAACTTTAGGATGTAAAAAAGATTAAAAGAACGTCGATAATGCAAGAATGAAGCTATATAAAATAAATATAATCGTTATTTAAATATTATAAAAAAAAATATGGGAATCGACAAATTTTGCAAAATATTAATAAATGTTTGCCTTTATTTACTGTTAATTTAAAATTCTATAATTATAATGAATTTTATAAAATTCAAATTCAAGAATTCAAAAGATAAATATCAGAATAATAAATACATGTGTATAGAGATGGTCATTACAAAACAAAGAAATGAATTGAACGTAAACCTAACCTTAATTATGACAAAATTCTATAGCAATAAAATAATTGAATTTAAATCTAATACTTTAATATAATTTATTTAATTTTAATTTAATACCATTATAAAAGATATATGTTTTCTCAGTTCCTTATATACATTGTATATTACTACTTATTAAATACAAGCAAAACGAAAATATCTTACTACTAATTAATAACTTGATATCGTAACATGTTTCAAATAAAAGGGATAAACTTTGAATTTTAATCAACCATAATCGTAAACGTAAACATGGGTGAGTTTGTTTCTTTGTAAAAATTATTATATAGCATTGCTGTAACAAGTAAACTTTCTCTTATCGATTATTGATATTCTTTGATACTTTATAATATTTAAGTTCACCTTTCTAAACAATTGTAACACAAAATATTGACTTATTCAATTTCTTATCTTTGTGAATGGTAAGTTGAAGATGTAACGAGATAGTTCTAGTTCTTTTTTTATCTCAAATAATATTTCCTGCTAATTTCAACACTTCCGTCGTGAGATATTCCATAAAGGGTTTCAAGTAAATCCGATAACTGAACACTAATTTGTTCGGCATAAATTCAATCTTTTTTTATGAAAGCCTATTAATATATGACCAACAGAAAATTCAAGAACTGCTTATTGTAGAATGTAACTTTACCTTTCCTTTTGCTTTGACTTCTTTGCTACGTTTCAGACATCTGCTATATATTGGTTTGATTAAAAAATTCTTTCGGTTTTCTATATAAAAGTAAAAGATACATTTTTCATTTTCCAGATAATCTCATAATTACCATAAACTTTGTATCTTTCTAAGAAAAAAACTGTACCAGATATCTTTTGTATTGTCCCAAGGAATTGTAAGAGATATAAAAAATAAAACAAAAGAGAATTAAAAATTTTTATGACTCAAATTTTAAAGGAATAAACGTAATGAATCATTCAATATTATAGCAAATAACGATTAAAAAATAATGACTTGTATTAAAAATTTGAATAACTTAAGAAAGTACTAATAAACATTTATTTTATTTTTTTTTTCTTCAACTTTCTATCTCATGTTCTTTTCCTTTATTATTTTCTTTTCTTACTATATGAAAGCACTTTTTTTTTATAGATAGCCTGAATAAGCCTACTTATTCTAGGCTAATAAAGAAAATAAAAGAAACCATAAGTCAGATTTTAGAACTTATATACATTCTTATCGATTCTTTCTTTCGTGTTTCTTTTTTTTTATAAATCAAGTAAGTAGATAAGAAAACACGTCAGAATCATCTTACCTATTCACTGTTCTTATAGATAAGGTCTATTTATCAATAGATGTACTGTATTTATGGAAATTACTTTTCTAAAGTTAATTAAGAAGCCACCACAATTTGAAATTTTATATATCATAATTGTTGCAATCGTAAACCAATGGCTTACGAGAATTTCTCTGATCCACGGTGATTGGTTCTCTATCTCTTATATACTCGTCTACTGAGCCCGTAGTACTCAAGATTTGACGAACCGTCAAAGGCGATTATTATCAGTATCTCTGTGTTATAATTTGTCAATCATTTGTAAGTTCCGTACGAAGTATTATTTAAAATGCCTTTAAAAATCAAGTCTAAAGCAGTGAAAAGTCCAAAAAGTGTAAGGAAAACTGATCAGAAAAGAAAACGAAAAAGGAAGGAAAGTTACGCAATATATATTTACAAAGTATTAAAACAAGTACATCCAGATACTGGAATTTCTAGTAGAGCCATGAGCATAATGAACAGTTTCGTAACTGATATATTTGAAAGATTAGCTGCTGAATCATCACGATTGGCAATTCACAACAAAAGAGCTACGATTAGCTCTCGAGAAATTCAAACCGCTGTACGTTTATTAATTCCTGGCGAACTTGCCAAGCATGCTGTTAGTGAAGGAACAAAAGCTGTTACCAAATATACCAGTACTACATAATACAACATTTAATTTACGAAAAAAAAAGAAGAGAAAGAAAAAGATTTACGAAAACAAATAAAAATGGCCCTTTTAAGGGCCGACAAAAATTTAATACGTTAACAATTTCTCTTAGCTATGTACTCGTTTAATATTAATTATACTCATTTTATAACAGAATAAAATTTATATATTTGGTATATTATTTTTCTCATTTTATTGTATTAAAGAAATGTAAATATAATAATTAAAATTATATAAATAATTTTTCAATATCCAATATATTAATATATTCGTACGAAACAAAGTAATTGTTTGAAAGAAGTCGCCAGGAGAGGATAGAGCGCTGATCAACGTATATTTAAAAGGTATTTAAGAAATATATGTTCGATCAACTACTCCGAAATCATAAAATTCATTCTTTTTTTGTAGAAGAACTCTTTTTAAATACTCTTCGAAAGCCAGCGAAGAACGATAAAAG
Organism: Vespa crabro; assembly: GCF_910589235.1. Classification (NCBI taxonomy): domain Eukaryota; kingdom Metazoa; phylum Arthropoda; class Insecta; order Hymenoptera; family Vespidae; genus Vespa; species Vespa crabro. The sequence goes on from NC_060961.1 coordinate 8,741,982, forward strand.
AAAATATTATGATTTACACATAAAACGTATGTATGTACAACATCTTTATAAAATATTTTCCTAATTTTAGTTCTTATTAAATCAATCAATTTATTAATAGATTTCAGTTTTACTTGAAATCAATCTGTGTGTATATATATATACGTTTGAAAAAGATAAAATCTCATATTTAAAGGTCATGATTTATGTTATTATTACATGGAAACAATAAACGAGGAATAGGTATAGCGAACGAAAAAGGAAAAAAAAATAGCAATGTAATCAACAAAGTATTTTTTTTTATCAAAATCATTGTGTCATATTAACATTGAATACGTGAGATATAAATAATATGTTTAACATTACTATAATATTACACTAAATTGATAGCATATCAAACTTTATATTATATTTTTGCTGTACGTAATATTTGATTTATATATAAATATATATATATATATAAGAAAATAAAAAAGAAGTTATTTTATTTTCTTAAGGAAAGTATTTCAGATGAACAAGTCTTCTTTTTGTATGTTCATATTTTTTTTTAAATTAGGCTGACGATTACATAGTTACGGCCTTGATGTCTATTCGATCTACTTGCCATCTAGTGGTGGAACTTTGTTCTAATATCAAACATATGACATTATCGTGATTATTTATATATTTTATTTTCATTCAATAAGTGGGTATATACACACATCTATATACATATATGTATATATATATATATATAAATTAATCGAAGTTTTATCATTAAATAATGAATTAATCACGAACATTAATTTATTCAGTATTTTATTTCAAATAATTCATAATACACACAGTATACAAAGTAAACATTTTGTTATTATAAAATAATATGCATTATAAAATAATATATATATAGATATTTCGCAAATAAATTAATAACGGCACAAATATGAGTTGTCAGAAGGGAAATGCAAATCGATCTAGGCCTCAAAAATACAAAAATCAAACTGCCTTCAAGAATGATTTACATGATACTTCTCATAAAACAAAGTTTATTAATAATATCGAGGTAACCAATGTGTGTGAAAGATGTAAAAAAATAATCGAGTGGAAGATCAAATACAAGAAATATAAACCTCTTAAAGCACCAGCTAAATGCACTAAGTGCGAACAGAAAACTGTAAAGCATGCTTATCACATCATGTGCCTGTCTTGTGCAAAAAATCATCAAGTTTGTCCTAAATGTGGTGAAAAGCGTGAAATAATTGAGGGTAAACCGAGTAGAGAAGAAAGTATTAAATTAGATGCAGAATTACAGACATTGTTAAAAAAGTTACCAGAAAGGAAACGTAGAACATTTATAAGATATATGAATCGTAATTGTTAAATATATATTTCAATATTTACAGATTATACGTATGATTATATTATATATATTTTTTATTTAGGTAACACAAAAAAATCTAATCCTGAAAGTAATAGTGATGAGAAAGGAGACTTGGAAGAAAGTGATGCTGACGAAGAGAACGAAAAGAGTACAGAAAAATTATCTTTAAATAAAGAAAATATATTAGATGAACTGAAAGCTTTAGTAATTAAGGAAGGAAAAAATGATTTTAATAATGATTTTAGTGATGATTCAGAAAATGATTCAGACTCTATTATGTAAATATTTTCTATGCGAAATATATCTTTTTTGATCATAAATTGTTATACTCCAAATTAATATGTTTCATTTGTATTTTATTAATGTCTCATTATTCATTACATAATTAAAATACTACATTCTTTTTACAACACAGTTGTTGTGATAACTGATTGATAAATGACAATAATTGTTGTGAATGTAGTTATATATTAAATCTATACTAGATTCATTATAATCTTTATATGATTTATTATAATGTATCTTTATATATAAATTTTTTACTTTAATTTTTGAGAACTTTTATGAGTTTTATATCATTTTACTTTGTTTAAACTGTTTTTTAATCTAGAAAATGGAAGACGTAGAAAATAAACCAAAAGTTGATTGTCTAACCAAAGGTATATAAGGGAAATATTTATACATTGTAACAGTAACCTCATAATATTTTTTATTATACCGATATAATTAAAATGAAAATTTTAACTTAGGACCTGGACCAGTTTATAAATTACCTCCATTAGTTGGATATGTTGGACATGATCCATCTAAACATAGGGGTCCAGCATATAGTATACGGTTTCGTGTAGGATTAAGTGACAAAACCGTTGGTCCTGGTCCACGCTATAACATCAATAAATTAACAAAATTTGGATTAGATAAATCACCAGCATACACGATAGCTATTAAATATCCTGATACAAGTAAAAATATGAATTTTGCAAATATACATGTTTTGTAACCATAAGATTATATAAAACATTAAATTCTGTGACTAACTATTTATATTATTTTTTAGTTTTGAGTTTAGGACCAGGACCTGGTGCATATGCGCCTGAACAATGTCTCCCAATGAATCATAGTCGTAGAGCTCCTGCATATACCATAAAATCAAAAGGTCAACCCTTACAAATTATTGAAGGGCCTGGGCCAAATGCTTACACAATACCAACATGTATAGGCCCTAAAATACCAGATATGAGAACACAAGCTGCTTATACCATGTGTGTAAATTTTATTATTAATTTAATAATAATTTATTAAATTAAATTCAGTAACTAATATATATTAGGTTGGAAACTATGAAACGGGTGTTGAATGAAAATAAATAACTAAACAAAAACGCCCGTTTCATAGTTTCCAACCTAATGTTACTCATTTATACAATATTTTTTATTTTTCAGTGGTGCCTATTATGAACCACCATTAGAGTCTTTAGGTCCGGGTCCAGCAGCTTACGCGGATCTTAATCAAAATGTTATAAAGAAACGCAATCCAGCATATAGTCTTAAATGGCGTCATGATCTTTCTGAAGGATATATTAGTCCTGGTCCGCGTTATAATCCTACGTATAATATTGGAAGACGTGCCCCAAAATACTCCTTTGGCGTTAGACATAGTATATGTGCAGGAAATCCCATTACGAGTTTAGATGAAGATTGATTAGAAAAATATGGATGTGTTTCATTATCAAGCTTCTGTAAAAATTGTATAATAACTTTATATATTCCAATATCTTATTTAATAAATGTGGTCTTCAATCAGAGATATATATATATATATATATATATATATATATATATATATATATGCCTATATAATTATATGTACATATATATTTTCAATAATTATACACATATATACATATACATATATATATATATATATATATATATATATATATATATATATATATAAATTGATATATTGTATCGAACTATCAATTGTTTCTTTTCTCGTGTAACCAAAATGGAATTGAGATAAAAATTACAATATTTTTTGTTTTATAAATACAAAATTTCTTGTCAGATATCTAAATTTATAAGAATTTGATTACAATGCCTCCTAAGGTAGCCAAAACTGCTAATGTCGGTGGTGATACAATAGAATCTAAGAAAATTACGAATGCAGCGATTTGCGGAATACCCTGTAAGGATTCAATTTAAAGATAATATTTTATTTCTATTCCGAAGGATATACATAATGATTGCTAATTTTATGATTGAAAAGCTCCAGGACCAAAATACAAATTGAAAACGCTCGTTGGTCACGAAGATCATTGTATTTCGAAGTATCGAAATCCGGCATACACGTTTGGTATAAGACGTATGCCTGAAGACACATGTAAAGGTCCTGGACCAAAATATATGCTTCCAGAAGAAAAACTAAAAGGTTTTACTCATGGATTCTTGTTAAAAACCACAGGTAATTAATCTCATAGATATTCGAGTTTCATTACTTATAAAAAGTATAGACATATATATTATGTTATGATATTATAATAAAATTATTTATTTTGGTATTATAGATAAAACTTGTGGACCTGGTCCGAAATATTTTATACCAAGTCCTCCAAGCGGTCCTATGTTTTCTCTAGGATGGCGTACCAAATACAGAAGTGATTGCGCATCACCTGGACCTTATGACATAAAGAACATCTTTCCTGGACCAAGCTTTACCATGTAAGACTTTAATATATTTATTTTTGTCTTATTGATCATTGATTCTATATTATTTTATTTTTATAGAGGAGTACGTCTTCCGGATCTCAAATGTATTGGTGGACCAGGACCTTCTGGCATGTATACATTGGATGTGATTAAACCAAGGTCACCAATGTTTAGTTTAGGTTTTCTTCATCCCGATAAAGATATCTGTAAGAGTCCAGGACCTAAATATGATCCCAAACTATTAGATCTATCACCAAAGTTTTCTTTTGGAATGAAGCATAGTGTTTGTGCACCACCGTACATCGTCGAGTGTGACGACAAATGTTGAACGTAAAATTTATCGATCCAAGACTTTTAAAAACTGTTCCGATTATTTTTTTCCAATAGAAAACCGCCGTTCATATGAACTATCAATAAAGTCAATAATTTCAGTAAATAATATCACCATTAGATTTCATATGTATAATAAAAAAGTAAAGAATTTTGATTAAACTTATTATACTAAGAACAATAAACTACAAATACCTTCAAAATTGTCTAAGAACATTAACTCGTAAGTATTAATAAATATATTTTAAAACATAATATTGAAAGAACTTTGTAAGCATGATCATGTAAAATAGTTGGTCTTGTGTAATATAAACATATTCGGTTTTTTAATTAATTTTGACAATTATCAAGTTAGTTTTTTTTTGTATACCGACTCGTGATTATAGAAACTCTTTCTTATTAAACGTGACAGCTTATAAATTCATACTATTGATATTTTTCCGATAATTTTTAAAGTCTTTAATCTACATGAAGTACAGTAATGTAATATTTGAACAATAGTATTAACATTCGTTTAAATATTAAAATGACGGAAAGGCGCGTAAAATTTAAAATAATTTTAATATAAAATTCCTATACTTAAAAATTTTAATCTCAGTGTAGTTGATGTTGTATAATATAAACATATTCAGTTTTTTTATTGACTTTGACGATTACCGTATCAGTTCTCCTTTGTCCTCTGACGAGTAAACATCGAAAATCCCTCAGGATGCGTTTGCTGCAAGTATCAACGAATATTTAAAGTAAGTAAATTTTTATATCACACGTTTCTTCAATTTATATAGTTTCTTATTATAATAATAATACTAATAATTTTGTTGTTATTTTTTTATTTCAGAATATCATTGCAATTGCGCGCGAAGCAATGATGTAATCGAATGTTTATATCGCTAAAATAAAAATATCGCCAAGTAAAAAGTAGTGTTTATTCGTTCATGTTTCGCGATTTAAACAGCAAGTGTTTTTGCATCGACTGCGTGCAATGCAATAGTTACAATCAGTGTTTGTTTGCAAAGTTTGCTTTTTTAGCAGTCGCACAGACTGTATTTATAAAAGATAGTAAATTTTCGCGAATTAACTTCAGTGACCGTTTATTAAAAAGTAACTATCGCAGTTACTTTTAGTAATGGTTAGAATCAATGCATCATTGAAGAGGATTTTGAACAACTTCAACTTACTTTATTTTCAATCATTTACGAATCATCCACCTTCAATTTCAATCTAAATCGCGGACGAGTGTTTTGGAGCCATCGCAGAACTTCTTAAGTAGTAAGTGAATTTTTAAGATCCTCTGATCATTCAATCATGTCGAGATGAAAGGTCCGAATCTGCACCAGTGATCGGTTGTAATTAATTAGTAGAAGAGCATTAAGTGATTACGAATAAATTTCTTAGGAAATTTCCTAAGAAATTTATTCGTGAACGGTTTCTTATATTTTGATTTATTTATTAAATTAGGATAAGGTCTTCTTGTTTAAATGCGTTAATTATAATTATTTCAAATTTTGAATATTTTAATGCATTATTAAATATTTTTCTCTCTCGAAAATTCCGAAGAATCGTTATTCAGTTTCTAATAAGAAATGAGAAAGAAAACATTCGTGATGGATAGTCTCTGGATTATAAGCAAAATTATATGATTTGTTTTCTAATAATTACAGTAATCGCTTGTAAAAAGGAGTGTCTAAAGATTTTTTATTATATTTTTAAAGTTAAATTAATCAAATATTTAACCAATTTTGTTAATAAAAGAAAAGTCTCGATAGAATCATTGCTTTTGAAAGAGGAAAGTAGAGTCATTGATAAAAGACGAAGAGACTTATAGAATCACAGTTCGTAGACCCTAGAATAAATTAATCAATTTTTAGCATAAGATTTTCAACAATTAATATACTAATTCTCGTTTCTCTTCCTATGCTTTCACGCTTTTTTTCAGGGTTGCGTTAGAGTTGCGTTAGATTTATCAGTTTTCTTCCAAGTTTTAGAATAAGGGATGATTTTAATTCTTTGGCACTAACGGTAGTTATCGATTACTCTATAGTAGTAGTTAGAGCACAAAGCAAAGAAGAGGCTATATGCCGAAGAAGCCTCCACACACTGTGGCTCAAAAGGACAACTATTAGGCTATTGAGTTATTTTCGAAAGTCTTCGGAATCTTTCAAGAATGGCTCTTGATCATATTTTAATTTTATCATTTTGTCATTTAATGCTCTTATGATGATGGGTGTAGGGGTATAGATTTAAGAAACTGAGCCGACGTAACATTCCGCTTCCGGTTTCATATTGCCACGTGTACGCGAATACGATCATTTTATATTTTATACATTTTTATTATCAAAGTTGAGTCATTAATTAATTACTTTTTTTTTTAAAGTTCTATATTAAAGTCGAGTCATAGATTTTTCATTTATTCTTTTCTAATGTTAAATAAAATTCAAAATTTTATTCTAATAAAATCAAATTCCACGTTGAAGTCACAAATTTTTTATTTTTTTTCAGTGGAGACCATTAAATCTGCTCTGAATAAAGGTGCACATGGAGCTGAAGCGAACACACCAAGATATGTGCCAAGTTCTCACTTCGCCACGCGTTACGGGAAAAGAATATTTGTTTAGATTAGGATTGAAAATTTCTTATTTTCCTTTTCTCTTTTAAATTTAAATTAAATTAAATTCAGAATTTTGTTTTTCATATATATATACTTTAATAATATATATATATATATATATATATATATATATATATATATATATATATATATATATACTTTCTTTCCTTGTTTCTTTTCTTTTCTATATTATCAAATTATATTGGAATCATTAAATTAGGGCTTATAAAATTATTTTAATAACATTTAAATAATGTATGAAGTGTAACTAATGAATATTTAAACAATAGGATATTATTAGCAACAATATAAAAATTGTAAGACACGTTAAATATAAAAGAAATTAAATTTTATCTTTTAATAAATATAAACTAACATTTTACTAACATTCGAACAATGTCTGAGGTACATGAACTATATATAATTACCTTATATTTAAACACTACAACATTTTTAATAACATTCAACAAAATTATATATATATATACTATCGATTTAAAATTGGCCGCATTAAATACACATTGGCTTAGATTTTTGTACTAGAGGCAATAAATGGATCTTCAGATATAGGTTCACGTGGTGAGACCTAGATCCTTAGTATTTGCGATTTATCGAAATCTTATAGTATATAAGTACTATCGAACGAATGGTTTCATATTTCAAAAATATCTTTTCAATCTAATTCATGTTAAATAAATTTAATACATTAAACTTACGGTTTACATTGCTAATCATACTTGAAAAGATAAATGAATTGGATATACTAGAATTCTAAAATAATTTCTTAAAGAAACGCACAGCAAATTTTTTTATCCCACTTATGCTCGCCATTTTTCCTATTTATTTTTATCAACTCTTATTAATTATTATTTATAAATCTCAGGTGGGATCCATGTGTGGGATCTTTGGGATGGAACCTTGAGTCTCCTTCTTTCAGCAAGGAATATCGAGCTCAATTTCATTCATTTTTATTCTAGTTTTGCTTGATGGAATGATCTTCGAAATGTCCACTTCTTTTTCTCTTCTTTTTTTCTTTTCTTTCCTACTAAATTTTATCTCTTATTATTTTTTTTCTATCTCCTCTTTCTCCTTCTTTTTCAGACTGTATCATCGAAGACAAGGACTATTACAGAAGAGAATTATTACAGAAAAAGACCATCACAGAAAAGGACTATTACAGAAAAGAATCATCAGATGGGACTCTTAAGAGAGATCTTGGGAAGTTATCCTTCTTTCAGTAAGGAAAATTAAGCTCGATTTTGGTACATTGATTTTGGCCAGGTGGAGCAATATTCAATATGTCCACCTTTTGTTCTTCGTTTTATCGTTGTCACGTGCATGCACGTTCCAGCTCTTTTCTTTTCTTTCTCTGGCTTTCTTTTATTTTCTTTCTCCAACTCTTTTTTCTATCTCATATTTTTTTTCTTTCACTTCTTCTTTTTCAGAAATCATCGAAGGATCAATCATCAAAGATTATCAAGGGATAGATTTATCATTGATTTTTACGCGAGAATACGGAAAGAATAGAGAGAACACTCATACACGTATCCATTTTTCTAATACTCGCGTGGGTGTCCGGCCGCGATTAAAGTCTTATCATGGATTTCGTTGTATTGTATGAAATTGGGGATACTTGAACGGTGTTACCTTGTAGTGGAGTATATGTAGCTACCGATGTTACGACAGTCTTGTTAACCGTAAGCGTGAACTGACTCTCCTCCAGATAGCGTTGGAAACCAGAATTCTCGATTAGCTCATATCACCTCGGATTTTAACGTAGTCACCGTTATTCTAACACTCACGTGTATGTTCGCAGATGCGGATTTTAGAATAGTTAGCCTGTAGGTTTTTACATGCAGCAATTTTCAGACTTGGTTCGATAGATAGTGCTTGCAATATATTAATATCTAAATCTAAATTATATGACGGAAGTTATATCGGGCGAATGGTTGCATATTTCAAGGCGTTTCAATGGTGTTTTCAAACTAATTCTGATTAACTATTAAATTATTTACATTTTATTTTGTTAATCATATTTTCGTAGATGAATATTGTAGATTAGATAGAATTCTAATATATTTAGTTAGAGAAAGACTCTGAAAAATTTATTTTTTTATTATTTTTATATATTCTAACTGATTCTCATTTATTATCATTTATCATCTCAGATATATTCATCGTTAATTGAATAATAAAATGAATAATAAAAATGTCTATAAATATCAGTAAATTTCAAATTTGAAGTCAAGTTTATATATCGATCTATGAAGCACGAGATGGCGTTGATAGTCATATGCCATAAAATAATTTTTGGTTATATCTCACTATTAATCTTATACCACTGAGAATATTCTTCTTAATATATAACTTATGATTATTTTGCTGTAAAAGAGAAAAATATGTTACAGTATTAATTTTAGTATGAAAACTTGAACATATTTGTCGATATATTAAACAATTGTATATTTAAATAGAATATTGCAAATATGTCATTAACATCTCGTGAGTTTTATTTTTATTCAGAATATCTTAATATTCTAATGATTGTTTATGTAAATTTTATTGGTTATGTCATATGTATGGATTATAATATTTAAGACATTTTTAGGATTATTATTACAATATTCATATCGATTAAGATGGCAAAAACAATATAGTACTTTGGTGAATGTATTTCCAAAGGATATAATAGATGAACAATTTCAGAGTTTTCGTACAATAGAATCAAATCCGGTAAATCATAATGAACAACATTTGAATAGAATATATACAATACCAAGCCATATAGTCAAGACACTTTATCAAAATATTGGAATTCCAAAAAATTTTCTTACTCTTTCTACTGCTTTCAATGAATGTTCTCTATTAGTTAGAAATCCTGCCTTAGAAGTAATATCATATCTTGAACAAGCAGATTATAATAGACCTATAAACAAATATGTATTATGTATCCTTTCATTAATTTTTTACTTTAGAAAGTATTCTATCTAAAATATATATATATATAAAAATGATGACATTTCTTTAACCGCACATATAGATGGAAAATTTGGTACAGGAAAATCAATGACATTAATGCACATATTACATTATGCTTTTATAAAGCAGATGATAATAGTACATGTGCCTTCACGTATGTAAAGTTATCATAATAATTATTTCACGTTTTATATTGTTCATATTATTTTATATCCATTAAATGACATATGTTTTATAAATTTTAGCTAACATTTGGTTTCGATTCCCAAAAGAAATTGCGAATTTGTATAAAAGTCCAGATATCATAGACTTACCAATTGATGCAGGGAAATGGTTATTATATTTTAAAAGTCAGAATAATGATCTTCTATCAAAACTTGATGTAAGTATTTACAAATGTTCATTTATAGAAATTTTATAATAATAAAAGTCGTGTTATAGCTTAAAATATCGAGAGATTATCAATGGAATATAAGAGAGAAAGCATCTAATGGTACTTCATTGTTAGAAATGATAGAGTTTGGTATAAATAGAGTAAGATATGCATCCAGTGTAATAGATGCATTATTGATGGAATTAAAAGAAGCTAGCATTGCAGGAAAGTGTAAAGTTTTAACAGCTGTAGATGGTTATAATGCGTTTTGGTCAGATCAGACTGGAATACGCAATGATGCTAAAGTATGGGTCAACCCTCGACAAATATCATTAACTTTATCATTTCTAAATTTTATAAAAGCTGATTGGTGCAATGGAGCTGCCGTTTTAACATTAGATGCTAAAGCATGCAAGGTAATAATATGGAATAAAATCAATTATTTAAAATTTGAATTTCTATTTACAAACTATATTTCTATTTATAAAACAATTCTATGTCTGTAATGTGCCTTTGCTTGTAACATTGATAACGATTGTATTATCATAATTGCCTTTAGGATAGAAGAGAATCTGACCATCCTAGATACTTGCTTGGTAAAGATGGCTTTGAATGTTTAGATCCTTTTATACCTATTTTATTAGAAAATTACAATAAAGCTGAATTTGAATCATTAATGGAATATTACAAGGAGCGAAAATGGATTAGGGATATTGATGCAGATGGATTAGCAGAAATATGGGCATTGACTATTGGTCATCCACTCGAAATAAGGCAAATTTGTAAATCCTTATAAAAATATTTTAAATAAAGTAAACAAAGAATTTGTTCGTTTCAATCTAATAAAACCTTTCTAAAAGAGTAATTAAATGTATTTATATACATATGTATAAATTTCTCTTTTTTAATTTTGGATAAAATGTAAAGAAATAGAGAACAATTACACACTGCACTACTTTATTGATTATTACATTATAATCTAAAAATTTTAGAACAAAAAAATCTAGAAATATTACATTTCTACATTTATATGTATACTAAAGAAAAGTATATAGAATTATAGATTATTAAAGTTGGAATGTTACTATAATATTCAAAGATATATAACTTTATTTTTATATAAGATTCCCCTTAAGTTTTTTTAATAAGATATAGTCAAAATAGATTGTATCATTCGCGTACGGGTGACAGCATATCCAAAACTTTTCCAATATCACCATCCTTGATTTCTAATAGTTGAGTAAGCCAACCACCTTCATTAGAAAATCCCATAGTCATCATAATTTCAACTGCATTTTGAATCTTTGGATTTCGATGATATATAATTTGTTGTTGAATTGGTTTTGGTAATTGTGGATATAAATTTCCATTTGACTCTTCTTTTGTAGGTGCTGATGGAGTAATAACCTAAATATAAAAGTTTTATATAGCTTATTTAATATATTTTGATTATAATATATTTTTCCATAAAAAAATTTTATTATTTTATATATGGATATATATATTTTCCTGTATCAAAGGTGCATAAACATTACCTTGTTTGGCACATTTTCGTTAATGGGTTGAGAAGAATAAGACAAAGTTTGATCAGTAACAGAAGTAGCAGCAGCAGCAGCAGAAGACCGTTCGTCTTTATTCAACATAGTCCAATCTTCGTCATCTGAGGATTTATCAGATTTTTCAGAAGGTGAATCATTTTTACTAGCTAAGGTTTCAACATTAGAAGCAGGAATATTAATATTTTGTTCTTCTGTCAATTTCCTGCCTTCTCCAGAAAACTTTGCAGAAGCATTTTCATTTGTAGTTGATGATACTTTTGATTCAGCTTGTTTAGTAGGAGCATTTTTTTGCGACATATCAGATTTTTCATTATTTTTAACTTTCATACTGATGTCAATTCCAAGAGGATTTAAAAATTGAGCAATATTGTCTTCTACCATTTTTAAAAGATCGATATGGGGTTTTGCTTCTTTTTTAGCTTCTTTAGGTAATGGTTCATTAGATGAAGGTATGGCTTCGGTCGCCGTTTCTGGCGGTTTTTGAATATTATTCTTTATGGGACACTCACCTGCATTATATGTCCAATCATTAAAATAATCTGCAAAAGTATCCACCCATGAAGAATTATCGCAATTTGGTCTAGATTTTCTGCAATGTTTCTCATTCATAGTTGGACATTCTCTACTATCCTCTGCTCTTGTATTATATGTAACACTTTTTCTAATAAATTTTTTCATATGATGAGCCAAACGTCTACCATACCGTGATGTCCATTGCAATGGTACTGCTATACGAATCATGCAATGCTCAGGATGCATTCCTTTTGATTCACAATCAAAACATAAATCATAATCTGGACATTCAATACATTTATATCGAAAACCTTTAACGTTCTTATTGCAACCATCGCATATGATATTGTAATGAAGCACTCCTGCAATTTCTTCTGGTTGAACATATACATTTTTCTCATGGTCTACATGTTGTGTAATGTATAATTTACGAGGTCTAAGTCTTGGGGATTCAGTTAAAGCAATAAGTAACTCTTCATCAGTTGATATTGCTATCTGATCATTTTCGGCATCTGGAATATTTAACAATTAAAATTTCCTTAAAAATTTATACAAAATCAAGAAAGTGATAAACATTAATATAATATATATTATAAATTAATGAATAGTCAATCATTTAAAATTTTTAGATATTTACCGTTCCAGGTGATTGTAAATTGTTTCCCCTGTAAATTTGGAAAAACCGTTTGTAATTTTTCTCTCAAGTACATATAACTTCTTACAACGTCAGATTCAATTGTAAATCTTCGAATCTCTTCTTCCTTCGAGGATCCTTGAATTATCAAATATGCTTTGAAATGTTCCATTTCGTAATAAGAAATTATCGTTTAAATTTGAATAAATCACAGATAGAGATCCAAAGAAATGTTTTTTTCGATCAAATAAATATATATATATATATATATATATATATATTTAACGTAAAATCTTGTAAAATGACAACGTAAAATCACGATCACGATTAAGACGCAATATGTCCCTGGAATTCTTTTGATGATTCTTTTATAGTCGAAGTGGGATATTGATTCACGTCAGCGTTAACGGCGCCTGCGTCAAATCAAAATGGCGGGGTATTGCTGACGAAGTAAAATTGAATACTTATAATGTGTATATCAAAGAGAGAATAGTTGAAATAAATCGATGGTAATTAAAATATTATTTATATTATCGCAAACGTGGAAAAGATTTTCTTTTTTTATCGACTTTTCTTTATAACAGCTACGACATAATAATCATAACAATTCAATTCGGGAAGTATCATTCAGCGCCATTTTTGAATGAGATGCAGAATTCGAAGCTTCGTCATGTGACTTTATCTACACGTAAGAAATAACTCATACTGTACAGTGTAAAAGTTTAAAGTCATGATAGTGAATTGCTATATTGCATCATAATACAGGTAGACCGAAACGAAATTCTTTTCTATTTCAGGAAATATGAATTTCTTTTTCGTAATACAGTAATGTATACGTATATATATATATATATATATATATATATATATATATATATATATATTAATATTAATATATATATATATATTATAATAATTAATTAAGTAATTAATATATATATATATTATATTATAATATATATATATATATTAATTACATTATACAAATATTCATATTTCTATGAATATTTTATGATATTGGAGAAAGTATTAATAAATTCTTAAACATACAATAATTGGAGATATAAAGAAATACGTCAAATATACCCACGTTTAATGGAATCGATTTTTGAAAATTAATTATTGTTTTGTTTGTTGAAAATAAATTGTAAACGAAAATAATATATTATTTTGACATAATCGTTTAAAATTTAGAGGGAAAGAAAGAACTAATACGTGACTAGGCCTGAGACTGTAATAAAAAGTATTTCAAGTATTGAAATGTTTTTAAAAAATTAAAAAATTGTGTTTAAAAAGACAATTAGATTTTGTGATTTCAAGAATTGACATGAAATGAATTCATTGTATCTATTGATATAAATTCTAAATTAAATATTATTTATTTACAAACATATTATTTATTTAATGTTGTAATCAGTTTTTTGTACTTCCTCAAAAGTTTCCTCAATCATAATAATTTTCCATAATAATCTACTGTTTGCGCATATGGAAAAAAACTAGAATATAACGTTTGGTGATCGTAAAATAATTTTGTCAAGTTCTTGCATCGTTTATATCGATTAGAACGTCTATTAAATTATTTTAATGGAAGTACGATGTCGTTTTTAAGACATTGCATTTAACATTTGTATGGAATAAAAACGAACCACGTGTGTCTATGTAGATACATAAACACAGATGGATTCACGTACATTTGCCAAACAAGAAAAGGAAAAGAACAAAAAAGAAAAAAGGGGAAATGAAAATAACCGATTATTAATCGATCGATGACAGACCAATACCGGAACGTATAAAATTATTATCGTCACAAGAATACATATGAAAACACATACACACAAACATATGCCGCGCGTTCATATCAATCAGCACTACAGTCGCAATATTCGAAGAAGTAATAAGTATCTCAATAGTTCAAAAATTTAGTTACGCCTGATCTTCTTTCGTTATTGTGTAAACATTTTTTCCACGAATTTTATTAAAATAGTCTGTCGATTCGTTCTATTTGAGAAATAGTCCGATTCGTTCAATTTGAGAAATACGAAAGAAAAAATGAGATTCTTCGTACGATTAACAATACTCATTCCTCTTTTTCTTCTTCTTCCTTCGAAAATCGCAAGATCTTACGAATTTCTTTCTATCGGCGAAGAATATATTCCTATTATCATCAACATTTGCAAATTATACGGAACGAAATCAATAATTTTCTTGTACTCCGAATCAATGAAAGGTGCTATCATAATATTTCTAACTTTCACTTCTTCATTTGAATTATTATTGTTTTTCCCTTCCTTAGAAATGGAAATGGAAACGATGATTTTGAAATGGACGCGTGCGCTTTCTCGAGAAGGATTTACGTCCACGAATTTGTACTTTTCGCAATTGCATAAATCATCGTATTATGTAGGGCGAATCAAACGACCGCATTATATCACTGTGATTTCAAATTACAATGCAATTAATGAGTTCTCTTTAGCAACCAGTACATTTGACATGTCTTTTGCTGCTTGGCTAGTGTTATTCATTTACAAGGGACATGGTTCCGATTATTGTTACAGTCCACCAAGTAACATATTTCATTTAAAATTCAACTCGAAAATGTTGGTACGTTGCGGTATGGAAAATAATTTACGAGAGTGGTATTCGATCGATACGAATCGAACCGAGATCGTCGATTTAGCAACATGGAGCTTAGAAAAAGGAATAACTAAAATTGCTTCAGATTCTCTTCTTCATGAAAGAAGATATAATTTAGAGAGTTTGATAATGAGAGCTGTTATAATTAAGGTAAAATATTCTCTAATCTGGATATATTTTCCATTTTCTAGTTATTTAAATTCGCATTAATTATTTTATTTTGCACTAGGATTCGTCGTTCCTAATTGTAAACGAGGATGGTGAATTAGACGGGATATTCGGTAAAATATTAAGAGAACTTTCTATGACTCTCAATTTTAGTTTCAATATTGTTTCTGAAGTAGAAGAATATGGAAGTTGGAATCTTAAAGAAAAGACTTGGTCCGGAGCAGTAGGAGAATTATATGCTGGACGTGCTGACATTTCTATTTCAGATTTTTCTATTACTAGTGCTAGATTGAATGCTGTTGACTTTACACTTCCACTTTTGCTTTCGAAAAAATGTCTTTATATTCGCGAGCCAGAAATATTTGCGATTAAATGGTCATCTTTTTTTCAAGTATGATAACTTGCAATGAAATTTTTTTTTTTCGTTGGTTAACCTTTATGAATTAAAAAATTGTTATTTTTCTCAGACATTCTCCTATTCTATTTGGATAGCTATATTGGTGATATTAATTGTTGGATCGATTTTACTGATTTTTCTCAAAATACAGAATGGAACGGATCGTAACGTAGGACATTTGTTATCCGATAATTTTCTGGAGATTTGGGGTATATTTTGTCAACAGGGATTAGCAGGTATGATACGATATTTCTTAAATTTCATTTAAATTCTTTTTTTTTTAATGGTTACATTTATACAAAGTATTCGTTTGATTTAGATTTTTCTGATAGATCTTCTTTAAGAATAGCATACTTCTCTATCCTTCTTTCGGCTGTCGTTTTATCGGCCGCTTATTCTGCGGCTTTGATAAGCTTTTTAACGTCTACTGTCCATATTTTACCCTTTCGTTCATTAGAAAGTTTCGTTGAAGACGGCACTTATCAATTATCTGTCTTTCGTGGTACGTCTGATTATGATATGTTTGTAGTGAGTATTATATTTATTATCTACGTTGTTTTATATATATATATATATATATATATATATATATATATATATATATATATAGATGAAGATGACATGTAAGGTATATGTATACATATAAAGATGAGAAGATGAGCAAAAATATTTATTTGTAGAATTCGAAAAATCCGCTTGAAAAGAAATTGATGAAGTTGATGATAGAAGAAGAAAAATTGACAACAAATGTAGAGGAAGGATTCAAGAGAGTATGATGAAGTATTATAAGAAACCAAAACAAAAAAGCAACATAATAACATATAGTTATATATAATTTAATTTTCAATATTTTTTATTGAATCACAGGTTTGTAAAAATCGGAAACTAGCAATGTACTCATCTGAGGAAGTACAAAAGATTGTAAATCTTAAAATACCATGTAATCTGGCTTCTATTGAGACGGGACGCGTAGACAGTTTAGCCATGATTTTATCCAAAAACAATCCATTCACAGACGTTATCAATTTTCAGTAAGAGCACAATTAATAATATAAAATTTTATTTATCGTACGTTAAAGCACGAACTCATTCTAGCTTGCAGAAATTTATCGATAATGGTATGATGAATCGTTTAAAAGATTCGACATTTAAGAAGAAATCCAGTGATTTGAAGAAACATGAACCGGTTCGCATAAACAGCGTTATGTCGCTTATTTTCTTCATTCAAACTGGTATCATTTTGAGTATTTTTATTCTGATCATAGAAAAGTGTATATTTTCTTCCAAAATGAAGAAGGTGTCAATGGTAAATCGTACTCCGATTAAATCGTTCGGAGTTAATGTAAAAAGGAAACGACAACGCGAGAACTATTAACAATAACGCTAAAACTCGCTTTTAAACGAATTTTTTTATTTTGATCGTAATATTTTAATATGGCACATATTCTTAATCGATTGTAATAATTGTCTATGATAACCTCGTGCATGCGTATATAGAAAAAATTAGAATATAACGTTTGCTAGTAGTAAATCATTTTGTTAAATAATTGCCCCGTTTGTATTAATTGAGTTATGTTAATATTATTTATTAATTATTAATATTATTTATTAATTGATTTATGTAAATTTTAATGAGTGCAACGTTTTATTTTAAGACATTGTATTTTGCTATCTTATCTAGAATAACGTAAATGTGTAAAGATTTTTATTTTACCAGTACAACATTCAATGTTTGATTTCACTCTTCCTCTTTTGCTTTCCAAAAATAATTTGTACTTTCACAAATGTTTTTGCGATTAAATTTGGATTGCTACATGTGGAATATTTGTTTTTACAATGATATTATTAATTTTTATTAAAATAAGGGATAAAATGGATGGAAGCGTAAGACATATATTAGGCGATAATTTTTTGGAAATTTGGGGTACATTTTATGAACAGGGACTCGCAGGTTTGATTCAATACTTTCAGACATTCACTTTTACTTCTCTTTTTTTGTTAGTAGTCATATTTATTCGTTTGTACTTTAGAATTTTTTTATAGATCATTGTTACGAATAGCATATTTGTCTATATCTTTTCTGGGTGTAGTCTTATCGGTTGCTTTAATAAACTTTTTAAAATCTGCTGTTATTATCTTACCGTTTCATTCGTTAGAGGATTTCGTTGCAGACGATACTTATCAGCTTGCCGTATTTCGTGGTACGGCTATGATATCTTTACAGTGAATATTATATGCATTATCTATGTTGTTCGATATATATATATATATATATATATATATATACATAAAGCAATGAATTCCTATATGAACATGAGGAACAAATGTATTTATTTGTAGAATTTGGAACATCCACTTAAAGGATTTAATGAAATTAATCCTAAAAGAGGAAGAATTGTCAGTAGATATAATGGAAGGTTTTAGAAAAGTACGTTGAGGTATTATAAAAAAAATATAAAAATGTTGAAATAATTTATCTTTATATATATATATATATATATATATATATATATATATATATATAGTTTTATCTTTAGTATCTTTCATTAATTTACAGATTTGCGAAAATCAGAAACTAACAATCTACTCATCCGACGAAATAGAGTATACTGTATATCTTAAAGTACCATGCAATATTATTTCTTTTGAAACACGATATGTAGACGATTGAAACACGATTTGAAACACGATTTTAGTCATGATTTTATCTAAACACAATCCATTCATAGAAATCATCAATTTTCAGTAAGAAAACAATTATTCAATGATGTAAATTTTGTATATTTGTACATTGAAGCACAAATATAATTTAGCTTGTAGAAATTTATCAAAAATGAGATGATGAATCGTTGAATAACATATATAAAACTTCAAAAGAATTCCAATATGATGAAGCCATAATCTGTTGAAATAACCAGCGTAATATCACTTATTTTTTTTTATCATGATTAGTATCATTTTGATCATAGAGAAGTATATTTTTGCTAAAAGTAAGAAGGATTTGATGGTAAAATGTATGCCATTGAAAAATCATTAGATTTTTGTGTAAAGAGAAAGAAAGTATAAAAAATATTGGAAATTACTACGCGAATTGTAAATGTGCACGCATAAAATATTAAATTTTTATATTATTTTAATTGATAATTTTCTGATAGAATAGAAACAAGCTTGCACGTAGCTTTTACACTAAGCTTTTGCATTATTTAGCACAGTTTTAAATTGAGATAGTTATAGGTGTAATCGCGTGTACAACGCATCTTCTTTATTTGTCGCATGTACGTTAATTTATCTCTCCTTACGGGAAGTATGTTTGTAATTTATTTATATATACATATATATTGAAATAAATTATATATATATATATATATATATATATATTGTATGTAATTTTTTTATAGTTCTCTAGAATAATAGAAAAAAAAATTACGTTCGTCATTTTTTATGCAAGAATAACGATTGGCTGGTGCAATTTAATCAGGTTCTCACGAGTTCTTCAATAAACATATTTTTATATGTAGAGCAAATTTATCTAATTTTTTCTACGTGTATAACTAAATCTTTATATATTGCTTAACATGTTCTTAATCGTGCATAATAATTTTTTCTGACAAGTTCGCTTTTGAGCATTACAATAATTAGAATATAATGTTTAGGGTTATTTCTTCTAAAGTGTAACAGTTGGAAATCGTTTTCTCGAGTACTTATCTTATTTATAACGTTCAAAACATATTATTAAATTATTTTAATGGAAGTAAAACGTTGTTCATAAGACATTGCATTTTATAATCGTAAATGGAATAATAAAAACATGTAACGTGTGTATATGGATATATAAATACAGATAGAAATATATTCATACATTCTATGAAAAAAAAAATAATGAAAAAGAAAAAAGAGAGGAAGGAAACGTTTGTTTATTAATCCATCGATAATAAATCAATGCCAGTAGTCATAAAATAATATTCTTCGCACGAATCTAGAGATATAAATCGCGTGTATTCAAATCGTCATGATAATCGGAACAATCGAACTGACAATAATTCTCTCAATAGTTTAGAAATTTAGTCTCGCTCGATCTTCCCTTGGCATAACGTAAAAAATATTTCCATTAATTTCTTTATAATGTAATCTTTGATTCATTCAATATAAAAAATATTCTTATAATCATTGAACGACATATAAACAAATGACGTTTTTAGTAAGATTTACGATACTCATACTTCTTTTTATTGTTCCTTTATTTCCGAAGGTTGCAAGATCTCATGAACTTCTTTCTATCGGTGATGAATATGTTACTTTCATTATCGAAATTTTCAAATTATACAGAACAAAATCTACGATCTTCTTATACGCCGAATCGATAAAAGGTGCAATAAAATATTTTTCATTTTCTTTTCATCATTTTTGATATTTATATTCTTTTTTTTTCAGAAATGGAAATGACAACGATGGTGTTCAAATGGACGCGTGCCCTTTCTCGCGAAGGTTTTATGACTTCGAACTTATACTTTTCAGAATTGCACGAATCGTCGTATTATATAAATCGAATCGTACGACCGCATTACGTCGCAGTTATATCTAATTACAATGCAATTAATGAATTCTCTTTGGCAACCAGTAATTTTGACATGTCCTTTGCTGCCTGGTTAGTATTGTTCATTCACAAGGCAAACGATTACGATTATTGTCACAGTCCACAAGGTAACATATTTCATTTGAAATTCAATTCGGAAATGTTGGTACGTTGCGGTACGGAAAATATTTTACGAGAATGGTATTCCATTGATCCAAATCGAACTGAGATCGACGATGTAGCAACTTGGAATTTGGAAAAAGGAATTATTAATATTTCACCAAATTCTTTTTATGAAAGAAGATACAATTTACAGGGTTTGATCATGAGAGCTATTATAATTAAGGTATGATATTTTCATTATGTAAATTTTCTATATTTTCAACTCGAAATAGATCGTTATTTATTTCACTTTCTTATTCGCAGAATTCATTATTTATAAGAATAAATAAGGATAGCAAATTGGACGGTCAGTTTGATAGAATATTAGAAGAACTTATTGGGATGCTTAATTTTACTTTCGATATTGTCGCGGAACTAGATGAGTATGGAAGTTGGAATCCAAAAGAAAAATCTTGGTCCGGAGCAATGGGAGAATTATATGCTGGACATGCTGACATTTGCCTTTCAGATTTTTCTATGACCAGTGCAAGATTGAACATTGTTGACTTCACGCTTCCTCTTTTAACTTCAAAAAACTATCTTTACATTAAAAAACCACAATTATTTGCGATTAATTGGTCATCGTATTTTCTAGTATGATAACTTGTATTCAATTTTCTTTTCATACTTTATCAAGCGTTAATCATCATGTATTAAATAATTGTTTATTTTTTTAGGTTTTCTCCAATTTCGTTTGGATTGCTATGTTTGGAATATTAATTTTTGCATCGATATTACTAGCTTTTTTCAAAATAAGGTATGAAACGGATCGTAATATAGGATATTTATTGATCGATAATTTTCTAGAGATTTGGGGTATATTTTGTCAACAGGGACTCGTAGGTTTGTTTTAATATTTTTGGATTTTTTTTTTTTAATAATTAGATTAACAGAAAGTATTCGTTTGTTTTAGATTTTCCTGAAATATCTTCGTTAAAAATAGCATATCTCTCTATATTTTTTTTGGCTGTAGTCTTATCGGCTGCCTATTCCGCAGCTTTGATAAGCTTTTTAACATCAGATGTCACCATCTTACCGTTTCATTCCTTAGAGGGTTTTATTGCAGACGGTACTTATCAGCTTATCGTACTTCGCGGTACGTCTGATTATGATCTTCTTGTAGTGAGTATTAAACGTATTACATATGTTATTTATATACATATATATATATATATATATATATATATATATAATATAAACATATATATATATATAAATATATATATATATATAAATACGTTCAAAGCAATAAATATATGAGGATGAAGAAATGTATTTTTTTTTGTAGAATTCGGGAGATCCACTTGGAAAAAAATTAAGGAAGTTTATGCTGAAAGATGAGGAATTGCCAATAAATATAATAGAAGGAGTTAAGAAGGTACGTTGAGGTATTATAAAAGAAATATAAAAATACTAAAATAATTTATCTATCTAAATATATATAATTTTATTTTTAGTATCTTTTGTTTAATTATAGATTTGTGAAAATCCGAAACTAGCATTTTACTCGTCCGATGAAATAAACAAGATTGTAAATTTTAAAATGCCATGCGATATGTTTCCTATTGAAACAGGACGAATGGACAATTTAGCCATGATTTTATCTAAGAACAATCCATTTAGAGATGTTATTAATTTTCAGTAAGTACATAATTTATAATGTAAACTATCTTTTATCTTGTGTTAAAATCACAATATCATTTTAGCTTGCAGAAATTTATCAATAATGGAATGATGAATCATTTAAAGGAAACGACATCTAAAATGAAATCGTTTGGTATGATCAAGCATCAACCGGTTTGTATAATCAACGTAATATCCCTTATTTTCTTCATCTTAATTGGGATTATTTTGAGTACTTGCATTTTGATCATGGAGAAATTTTTTTTTGCTCATGAAAGTAAGAAAAATTTGATGGTAGAACGTATGCCGTTAAAAAAATTAGATTTTTATGTGAAGAGAAAAAAAGGTATAAAAAATATTACAAATTATTACACGAATCGCAAATGTTCAAGCGTAAAATATTAAAAACGATTTAATGTTTTTTCTCAACAAATTTTTATACTCTTATTGTAATTTTCTAATGAAATGAAAACAACCGTACACTCTATATGCTTTTGCATTATTTAACACAGTTTTAAATTGAAATATTTATTGATGTAATCGCGTGTATAAAGCTTTTTTCTTACTTGTCACGTTTACATATTTTAATTCTTTTAAATTAAAAAAATTTTTTCCTCCTTACACGAAGTATTATATATGTATTTTATAGACGGTATAAAAAAAAAAAAATGATGTTCGCCATTTGTTATGTATGAATTCGTTTTTATATATGTAGAGTTAGTTAATTTAATTGTTTCTACGTGTGAAATTTCCAATGGTAGATATCACAATGTGTGATCACTCATGTACACTATTATATTATATATATAACTATATGTATATTATATAATGAAATTATTTAAGAAATATTAAATTCTTCTAATATTTACACTTATAGTGAAGAATTAACGTGAAATGAATATCTTTAAATTATTTTATTGCATTATATGATATTATTGCGTTTTCATAGTATCTATTCGTACAGGAGATTTTAAATTAAATTTACACGAAACATTTCGTGCGTTTGAATTTTATAAAGAAATTTTTATACATCGCTTAACACTTTCTTACACTGAGTATAATAATATTTTTCTATGAGCTCGCGTTTGCGCATAAAAAACAACTAGAGTGTTATATAAAGGTATATTTCTTCTAATGTGTGGATGATTGGAGATCATTTTGTCAAGTGCTTGATACGTTTATATCGATCAGAGCAACTATTAAATTATTTTAATGAAAGTGCTACGTTGTTTTTACTGATTTGTATGTTGTCGATACGTGCAAACGGAAATGTATTAACGTATCGATTAAAAAAAGGAAAAAAGAAATAAGAGAAAAATGAAAAATACGTTTATTAATTTATCGATAATAAATCAGTGCGAGCACGAATAAAATTATTTCTCTTCATGGGAGTATGTAGACACAACGTCGCGTGCATTCAAATTTGCACGACAATCGGAACAATTGAAGCGATAATAATTCTCTCATAGTATATTGAAATTTAGTTTCGTTCGATCTTCCGTCGCTCTGTCACTGAACATTTTATTCCATTTATTTCTTTGGAGTGTCTACGTCTATTCGTTTAATTTGATTAATATGCTTATCGATCGATATATTTAGAAAAATGACGTTCGTTGCACGATTAAAAATACTCATCCTTTTTTCTCTTTTATCGCAGATCGTTAGAACGTACGAACTTCCTTTTATCGGTGATTTTATCATAGTTCTTTTTATCATAGATATTTATTAATAATATAGCACCAAATGTGTAATTTTTTTATATTCCAAATCGTTAAAAAGTACGACGATATCTCTAATTCTTTTTCCCCCGTTTATATCTATTATCTTTGTTGACGCACACGTGCGTCTCTCCATTGTTCACGGTACTTTCTCTCAAGGATCATAAATATAATACAATTGAAAACAGTTATCCTTGGGAACCTATCGACTATTAGCTAAACAAAACGCATAGATAAAAAACACATGGCCACCTTTGTCTGGGCTTAGGCATACTTAGTAAAGTATCTGGATTTCGATAATATGTCAATCCGGCCAATAAATAAATAGTAAAAATAGAAGACTAGGCTCGATAAGCTAAGGGCTATCTGCGCTTAGCCTTGAAATATCCATCGATACCCTATAATCTTTAAGAGCACTAGAACAAAGGGGCACATATGAAATGTTTAAACATTACAATGAACTATCCGTGACCAATGGGCATTTATTCATTCCCTTTCCATATTTCAAACTCCACCTTTTACCAATCTAATTTAAGTGTACGTGCATAGTTTAAAATAGGCTAAAAGGCAATCAAGTTACATTTTTCAGACTCACAACGTCTAAACTCTCAAGTCCCCTTCAGAAACAACCACTACAACTAACTCTACATCATATACGAGACACACAACAATTGTAACTAATCTAATTAAATACATGGTGAGATTTACATAGTACGCATCATTTAATATCGTGCATTTACTTTTTCATTTCTCACGGGATCCTTTAAAAGAACGTGCGTACTCCCATAATTTGCGGGAACGTGGCGAGCGGTATTCTGCTGACTGCTTACAACGGTATTCTAGTCTAGTGCCGGCGCCCTTATTCATCGCGACCAGTGATTCTATAGCTCGGACAAGGACAAGACGGGGGACATTTCCTTCGTGCGAATCAACTGCTATCGCTGGTCCGGTGCGAGAAGTGAAATTTTAAAAAACGCTCTCGTCAATCAATCAACATTCTTTAATTTTTCTTATCACTCAGAAATCGAGACGACAACGATGGTATTCAAATACACTCGTGAACTTGATCGCAAAGATTATATGTCCTTAAATGTGTATAATTCAGAATTGCAAGATTCGTCGTACTATATAAACCAAGATGTACGTCCTCATTATATCGTTGTGTTATCTAGGTACAACGCGATCAATGAGTTATCCTTAGCGATTAATAACTTTGACATGTTTTTCGCCACTTGATTAGTGATATTCATTAACAAAGGATGGCTTCGAATTAATGTTATAATCCAACAGGTAACATTCCATTTGAAATTCAACACGGAAATGTTGGTCCGTTGTGGTACGGAAAATATTTTACATGAATGGTATTTGATCTATAAGAATCGAACCGAAATCAATGATTTTGTAACTTGAAGTTTAGAGGAAGGAATCATTAAAATGGTTCCGAAATCTCTTTATGACAGAAAATATAATTTGCAGGGTTTGATTATGAAGGCTGTTAATGTAAAATATTTTCTATACATCCAAGAATCACGGGCATTCGCGATTAGATGGTCGTTTTATTTTCTAGTACAATAATTTCCAACCGATTATTTTCTTTTTTCTCGTTTCGTATTAGACAATGACCAAATCTCAGATAAAATGACACAATACGTTTATACAAATAAATTGCCTTCAATTTTTTCAATATTATCTATAGCTGTTCGAAATATACTTATCTCTTTTTTTTCATTGAAATTTGAGAACACTAAATTGGATGAACTAAATCAAATTAAATTAAAATAACTAAAGAAGTTTTACTTCTGTATCGTATAATATCAAGTGATAAGCACACAATCAGTTTATTTATTTCTTTTTTCTTTTAATATCTTTTTTATTATCAATATCTTTTGTTATTATTTATTTTTATTGCGTTATATCTACATGACTTAAAAAATAGTTACTTTTTTTAGGCTTTCTCTCGTTCGGAATGGATAGTCATGCTTGGAGTATTAGTTCTTAGGACGATCTTATTAATATTTGTCAAAATAATAAATGAAACCAATCGTAACATAGGATATTTATTGTCTGATATTATTTTAAAAATTTGGGGTATATTATGTCAACAGGGACAACCAGGTCCGATAAAACGGTACACAATTTTTTTTGTCTTTATTATTCTTTTTCGTAGTTACTTAAACAGAAAGCATATATATCCATATTCTTTATGTCATTGATCTTATTGTCCGCTTATTCTGCGGCTTTCATTAGTTTTTTAACGTCCGGTATCCATATTTTACCCTTTAATTCATTAGAGGGTTTCACTGAAGACGGTACTTACCAATTAGCTGTCTCTCGTGGTACGTCTGATTATGATATATTTGCAGTGAGTATTGAACGTATTATCTACGATGTACTAATTATAAGGATATACGAAGAGAAATATTTATTTGCAGAATTCAAATGATCTGGTTTCAAAAAAAGTAATGAAGTTGATGATAAAAAAGGAAAATTTGCCAGTATCTATATTGGAAGGATTTATGAAAGTACGTTGAGATATTATAAAAAATAAATTAAAATATAGAAAAAATAAAATAACTTTCTGATGTATATATATGTGTGCGTGTATATTTTCTTTATTAATAATCGTTATTAAATTATAGATTTGCGAAAATCAAAAACTAGCTATCTACACGTATAACCGGATAAAAAAAAGCTTAAGTTTTAAAATACCATGTAAAGTGATTGCAGTTGACACAGGAATCATAGACAATTTATCTATAATTTTATCTAAACACAATCCATTTACTGGTGTCATAAATTTTCAGTAAGTACAAGTTAAATATTGTAAATTTTCATTTTATCGTTGATTAATGGCAAAGATCCAGCTTGCAGAGATTTATCAACAATGGTATGGTACAGCGTTTAAAAGATAGGACATTTCAAAAGACATTCAACGATATGCCGAACTATCTTCAGCCAGTTTCCTTAACAAGCATAATGTCTCTTATTTTCTTCATTCAAATTGGAATCATTTTGAGTATTTTTATTCTAATTATAGAAAAGTGTATATTTGCTCGTAAAAACAAGAAAAGGTTGATTGTTGGTCGTATTCCGCCTATCGAATCATTAGAATTTGATTTGAATGCGAAGAGAAGTATGAAAAATATTCTAAACTATCACGACTCTCTAATGTCATCGGTTAAAATATTAACGATAACAACAATGTTCGTTCGAAACGAATGTTTATGTTGTAATTTTCTATAGCACGTGTATGCATTATTTAGCATGGTCTTAAATAGAAATAGAATCACTTCATTTAAAATCAAATTGCAGACGTGTATGATCCATTTTTTTTATTTTATTGAATAGACGCATATGTGTATATATTTTAATCCTTTCGAACTGTATCGATTTCTTCGTAATTACACGAACTTGGTACGATGTATGTATTTACGTGAAATATATTATTTTTTTAATCTTATAAACAATAAGATATAATACTTCGTATTATTCCCTTAAATATGTTTTAAATGTATATATACATGTATATACATTTACACGTGTAAATAAACATACATATGTATATAAATACGAGATTCTTAAAAAAAGCATGGCCTACGTTTTAATATTTTCGATAATGCACATGTATATTAAAAAGTTTCCTTTTTGTTTCTAACTGTACATATATACACATAGTTAATTATACACATACACATACTTAGTTACATTTCAAAGATATGGTTATACGCGCTTATTGATTAACGCGAGGAAATTATAAAAATCTTTTACAAATTAATCACATTCCTCGCTTTCGCGTTACTTATCGTTTAACTAATATAACAGGTTGAGAAACGCTGTTTTAATGACCCTCATAGATATTTTCTCAAACACTAGATGATCGCAAATCTATTTGTCAGATGGATGTCTTGCTTATATCCACAAGAACAGAATCTATTAAAATTATGCCGATGGTATTGCAACGTTGTATACATGATGTTATATTTAACAATCATTACTATTAAATGAACAATGACATAAATGTATTCCCGTAGATACTTAAATATGCTTACACTTATACATTTTATTCATGTACACGTTATACCAAAGAAAAAAAGAAAACACAAGGAAAAATGAAAAGGACGTTCATTAATCTATCGTAAATAAATCAATATTAACGTATAACGTTATTTTTTCTTTTTTCTTTTTATTCTTCTTTTTTCGCACGAATATCTAAATATTCACCAGCTTCATTTCTTTTCGAACGACATACGGAACAATTGAACATATTTTTGTGTAGTGTAAAAAAGTTTTTCTGTTAATATCATTGCATACGCGATTGTCAACGATTCATTTGATTGAGAAATACATAGATAGGCATGAAGAAATAAAAAAAATAATAATAATAAAAAAGAAAAAAGAAAAGATGTTCCTTGTGAGATTAAAGATACTCGTTCTCGTTCTTATTTTTATACTTTTTCTCTCGAAGATGACAAAATCGTACCAACTTGATTTACAATCTTCTTACGACGACGAATACATTTCTTTGATTATCGACATTTCTAAATTACATGGAACGAAATCTATAATATTCTTATATGCTCCATCGATAGAAGGTAGGAAAATAAGTATATACACATACAAATATATATATATATCTTTTCTTTAATTTTACTATTTTCATTTATTCCTTTATTCTCAGAAATGGAAGTTGTAACTAGGATATTCAAATGGACGCGGACACTTTCTCGCGAAGGTTTTACGACTTCGATCTTGTACTTTTCAGAATTGCACAAATCATCGTCCTACGTAAAACGAATCGTACGACCGCATTACATATCTATTATATCTAATTACAAAGCGATTAATCAGTTCTCCTTAGCAACTAATAACTTCGACATGTCTTACGCTGTGTGGCTTGTGATATTCATTAACAAGGGACATGGTTTCGATTATTGTTATAATCCACCAGGTAACATATTCCATTTGAAATTCAACACGGAAATGTTGGTCCATTGCGGTACGGAAAATATTTTACGTGAATGGTATTCGATCTATAAGAATCGAACCGAGATCAATGATTTTGCAACTTGGAGTTTAGAGAAAGGAATCATTAAAGTGGTTCCGAAATCCCTTTACGACAGAAGATATAATTTGCAGGGTTTGATCATGAAGGCTGTTATAGTTCAGGTAAAATATTATTGTTCGAGATATTTTTTTTTTTTTTATTTTTTTCCTTTTTTCTACTTGAGAATAATTCACAATACATTTGGTAACACAATTACATTGGTTTTCGCATTACGCAGGATTCACCGTTCATAAATGTAAAGGACGATGACAAATTGGATGGCGTATTCGGTAAAATATTCAGAGAGCTATGTGCAACTCTCAATTTTAGTTTCGACATTGTCTCCGAAGTAGAAGAGTATGGAAGTTGGAATCCTAAAGAAAAAACTTGGTCCGGAGCAATGGGAGAATTATATGCTGGTCGTGCTGACATTTCTATTTCAGATTTTGCTATGACCAGTGCCAGATTAAACGTCGTCGACTTCACGTTTCCACTTTTGATCTCAAGAAACAGTCTATACATCCAAGAACCACGGGCATTCGCGATTGGATGGTCGTCTTATTTTCTAGTACGATAATTTCGAACCGATTATTTTCTTTTTTCATGTTTCGTATTAGAAAATGACCAAATCTCAGATAGAATGAAACAATACATTTATACAAATAAATTGTTTTCAATATTTTCAATATTATCTATAGCTGTTCGAAATATATTTATCTGTTTATCTCTTTTTTTTTCATTGAAATTTGAGGACACTAAATTTGATGAACTAAATTAAATTAAATTAAATTAAAATAACTAAAGAAGTTTCACTTTTGTGTCGTATAATATCAAGTGATAATCACAGAATCAGCTTATTTATTTCTTTTTTCTATTTATATCTTTTTTATTATCAATATATTTTGTTATTATATATTTTTATTGCGTTTTATCTTTATGAATTAAATAATAGCTACCTTTTTTTAGGCTTTCTCTCGTTCGGTTTGGATAGCCATGTTTGGAGTATTGGTTCTTGTGACGATCTTATTGATATTTGTCAAAATAAAAATTGGAACCAATCGTAACATAGGACATTTATTGTCTGATGTTATTTTAGAAATTTGGGGTATATTATGTCAACAGGGACTACCAGGTCCGATAAAACGTTTCACAATTTTTTTTTCTTTATTATTCTTTTTCGTAGTTACTTAAACAGAAAGCATATTTTCGTATTTGCTTTTCAGTCTTTCCTGAGAGATTATCTTTAAAAATACCATATATATCCATATTCTTTATGTCATTGATCTTATTGTCCGCTTATTCTGCGGCTTTTATTAGTTCTTTAACGTCCGGTATCCATATTTTACCCTTTAATTCATTAGAGGGTTTCACTGAAGACGGTACTTACCAATTAGCTGTCTCTCGTGGTACGTCTGATTATGATATATTTGCAGTGAGTATTGAACGTATTATCTACGATGTACTAATTATAAGGATATACGAAGAGAAATATTTATTTGCAGAATTCAAATGATCTGGTTTCAAAAAAAGTAATGAAGTTGATGATAAAAAAGGAAAATTTGCCAGTATCTATATTGGAAGGATTTATGAAAGTACGTTGAGATATTATAAAAAATAAATTAAAATATAGAAAAAATAAAATAACTTTCTGATGTATATATATGTGTGCGTGTATATTTTCTTTATTAATAATCGTTATTAAATTATAGATTTGCGAAAATCAAAAACTAGCTATCTACACGTATAACCGGATAAAAAAAAGCTTAAGTTTTAAAATACCATGTAAAGTGATTGCAGTTGACACAGGAATCATAGACAATTTATCTATAATTTTATCTAAACACAATCCATTTACTGGTGTCATAAATTTTCAGTAAGTACAAGTTAAATATTGTAAATTTTCATTTTATCGTTGATTAATGGCAAAGATCCAGCTTGCAGAGATTTATCAACAATGGTATGGTACAGCGTTTAAAAGATAGGACATTTCAAAAGACATTCAACGATATGCCGAACTATCTTCAGCCAGTTTCCTTAACAAGCATAATGTCTCTTATTTTCTTCATTCAAATTGGAATCATTTTGAGTATTTTTATTCTAATTATAGAAAAGTGTATATTTGCTCGTAAAAACAAGAAAAGGTTGATTGTTGGTCGTATTCCGCCTATCGAATCATTAGAATTTGATTTGAATGCGAAGAGAAGTATGAAAAATATTGTAAACTATCACGCGAATCCCTAATGTCATCGGTTAAAATATTAACGATAACGACAATGTTCGTTCGAAACGAATATTTATATTGTAATTTTCTATTGGAGCATAATAGCACGTGCATGCATTATTTATTGTGGTTTTAAATAGAAATAAAATTTCTTCATTTAAAATTAAATTGCAGACATGTGTATGATGCATTTTCTTTATTTTATCGAATACACCCATATATACATATATATGAATTCTTTCGAATTGTATCGATTTCTTCGTCATTACACGAACTAGGTACGATGTATGTATTTACGTGAAATATATTATTTTTTTAATCTTATAAACAATTTCGTATATTCCCTTAAATATGTTTTTAATCGATTTTAGTAATATTCAACAATGATAACTATAATATAATGCCTATATATATATATTTACGATTATTATTGTTAATATATACTTATTTATATATATAAATACATTTACACACACACACATATGTTTATAAATACAAGGTTCTTAAAAAGAGCATTAACCACGTTTTAAAATTTTTGACAATGCACGTGTATTTGAAAAAAGTTTCCTTTTTGTTTCTATCTCTAGCATATACATATATATACATATACACACTCAGGTACATTTCAATATATAATTTCTGCGTACGCCTATGTTTGATACAATATGTCCATACATACTTCTGCAGCATGTCAGCGTGAGCATTGTTGCATTGTAACGTACTTTAAATCATCGTTTCGTGAGAAACAACGTCACGTCGAGAATTCATTCTATTTTGGAAAAACATAATGGTCGCTCGAAACCAAGTTCAGATTTTGGACAGGATGTTCTGGTATTGTTCAATTTAAGTATTATAAAAATATTTTCGATCATTGGAGTCAGCCGAGTCGAAGCATTTTTGCGATTGAACACTGCGACTTCAGAAGAAAGGGCTGAGTCGTTTGTCTTTGTGCCTTGTAATATGCAACCTCTATACGCAGCTGCAAGTCGATGATGACCTTTTTTTTCAAGCTAACTGGAAAGGGTAAATATAACATCTCATTGTCGTCTGGATTTTCAGATTTTATCTGCATTTTGAAAACACAATAAGCGATGGCAATATTAATTAATTTAATATTTATTTTTTTAATTTATTATGATTTACGTATTTAAATTCTTAAACCATTTGTATTCCGCGAGTTAATGATTAGAACTCTGTAAGTAATATTTTTTTTCTTTTTTTTAACTGAAAGTTGATTTCTCATTTAAATTATTTTTAAAAGAAATATAATAAAAATATCATGCAATCAAAATGAATTTTTCATTACAACAGTAAAACAACAGTGCTTTATAATGCGGACCGTAATTACATCTCACAGTATCCACAAACTGATAAGGTTTATAAATAACCGTTTTTTGTCAACGTATGAGCAAATCTATAAATAAATAATCCTCGGGTAAACAAATGTTTTATACAGCTTCTTTATGTAAAGACTTATTACTTTCAAGATCAACATTTCTCAATCTTTCGGATGTCCGGCTCGGCAATCCAGCTCATTTGCTCAAATGTTTTAAAATTTTTTATTGATAAATTGATATGTATTATTTCAAAGATATGATTATTTAACGCGAGGAAATTATAGAAATCTCTTTCAAATTAATCACATTTTTCGCTTCTGCCTAAGTTATTACTTATCGTTTAATGAATACAACAGGTTGAGAAACGCTGTTTTAAACGATCCTCGTATATATTTGTTCAGACACATGACCGCAAATCAATTTGTTAAATGATTATCTTGCCTATATCGATCAGAATGTCTATTAAAATTATTTCAATGGAATTGCAATGTTGTTTACATTATGTTATATTTTACAATCCTTACGATGAACCAAACGATAACATAAACGTGTTTATGTGGATACGTAAATATACTTTTACATATACTACTTTTAAATATACATACTTTTGACATATATGCGTTATATCAACAAAGAAAAGAGAACATAAGGAAAAATGAAAAGGACGTTCGTTAATCGATCGTAAATAAATCAATACTAATATATAACATTAGTTTTCTTTTTTCGTTTTCTTCTTTTATTTTTCGCATGAATATGTAAACAACCATCGGTTTCATTCCGTTCCAAAAAAGATACGGAACAACCGAACGTACTTTTGTTTGTTGAAAAAAATGATATTGGCGTAAAATATTTGTCCGCCAATATTATTGCATCCACGGTTATCGTTGGTTCGCTCTATTGAATTAAATTTAAAAAAAATTAAATAAATAATAATAATAATAAAAAAGAAAGAAGAAAAGACAAAATGACGTTCCTTGTGCGATTAAAGATACTCGTTCTCGTTCTTATTCTTATACATTTTTCCCGAAAATGGCGAAATCTTACGAGCTTGAATTATGATGTTCTTACAACGACGAATACATTTATTTTATTATTGACATTTCCAAGTTACATTGAACAAAATCTATAATATTCTTATGCGCCCAATTGATAGAAGATCGTAAGATATGTATATACATACACAAAGATATGTATCTTTTCTCTAGTTTTACTATTTTTATTTTCCCTTTTTTCTCAGAAATGGAAGTTGCAACTACGTTATTCAAATAGAAGCATGCACTTTTTCGCCAAGGTTTCATGACTTCGACCATGTACTTTTCAGAATTGTATAAATTATCGTACTATCTAAAACGAATCGGACTACAGCATTACGTCGCAGTTATAACTAATTGCAATCTGATTAATCAGTTCTCCCTACCAACCAGAAACTTCGACATGCCTTACGCTGCGTGGCTTTTGTTATTCATTTACAAAGGATATATTACCAATTATTGTCACAGTCCAATGGACAACATATTTTATTTCAACACGAAAATGCTAGTCCGTTGTAGTGACGAAAATATTTTACGAGAGTTGTATTCGATCTATAAGAATCGAACGGAGATCAATGATTTTGTAGCTTGGAGTCTGGAGAAAGGAATTATTAATATTGCACCAGGTTCTCTTTACAATAGAAGATGCAATTTACAGGATTTAATTATGACAACTGTTATAATTAAGATAAAGTTTTTTTCGTTCTAATATATTTTTTCTTTATATATTCAATTTAAAATAAGATCGTATATGTTTAATTTTTGATTATTTCTCTTTCTTCAATGTAGGATTCATCATTCATAAACTCAAACGAGAATGGCGAATTGGACGGCATATACGATAGAAAGTTAAAAGAACTTTATGTGACTCTCTATTTTAGTTTTGATATTGTCTCGGAAGCAAAAGAGTATGGAATATGTAATTCAAAAAAAAATAATTGGTTCGAAGCAATCAAAGAATTACGAATATACTGGATAGGCTGACATTTCCTTTTTAGAATTTTCTATGATCAGTGCCTAACTGAATGTCTTTGATGTTATGTTTCCTTTTTTGCTATCACAAAACTGTCTATACATTAAAGAACCAAAGAAATTCGAGATTAAATGGTCATCTTATTTTCTGGTACGCATAATTTCTAATTTGTCATTTTTCTCTATTTCTTTGTTATACGTTCTTTTATTATATGAATTAAAACAAAACCAGAAAAAAGAAATAAAAAAATGTTATCTTTTTTTTAAGACTTTCTCTCATTCCATTTAGATTGCTATTTTGGGAGTATTAGTTTTTACAACAGTCTTACTAATTTTTCCCAAAATAATAGACGAAATCGATTGTAATATAGGATATTTATTATCGGATAATTATTTTGAAATTTAGGATATATTTGGGACTCCTATATTTAATTTAATGTTTCATGATATTCGATCAATATAGTTTTCTTTTTTTAATTATTATATTTAGAGAAAGTATTGCTTTTGGATTTTAGACTTTCCACGAAAATCATCGTTAGCACTAGGTTTACTTGTGTTCCTTATATACCTATCTCTACGAGCACCCGTCAATTTGACGGGTAAACGAAAATACTCATTTCCTTCAAAAAATTGATAGATTCAAGTTAAGTCTGAATTGAACAGTATTAGGCTTCACATTTAAATAAATTATTAATAAGTAAAAAGCCTCTTTTTTTAATTATCACGGAAATGATAACAATAATATTAACGGTATAGAGTAATTATATTTATTGAGCACATTTTTTATAAATATACTGAATTTTGTGTGTGCATTTTCCGCATACGATCTTTTTGGAATATATACAATAATTATTGCTTCTATTTTTTTTACAGTAGCCCACTTGGCAACTTTTTTGCACTTCTAACGTTGAAGGTGACAGAAATGAAGCGTCTGATCTTTGATAAATTTTCTTGTCTTTTTCATGTAATTTCTCGGCTAAACAAAATATGAACTCTTTTCCGGATATTTTCGATCCGATGCATTCTTTATATAATATTCACGCGTTTATCGCTGCCAAATCT
This sequence comes from Vespa crabro, assembly GCF_910589235.1. Taxonomy (NCBI): domain Eukaryota; kingdom Metazoa; phylum Arthropoda; class Insecta; order Hymenoptera; family Vespidae; genus Vespa; species Vespa crabro. The sequence goes on from NC_060961.1 coordinate 8,777,967, forward strand.
AAAATATCAAAAAAAATTTGAAGGGGCCATCGGAAACTCCTTGCTTTCACACTATATTTGCGTGTCATCTGATCAATGACGTCCACACCAAACTTTGTATTATTATAAAAAGTAATGGTTTCTGAAACACATTTATAATTGTTTTCTATTTGTACACTTGTATGTTTGGTGCTTAGAAGAAGGACTTTTATCTTAGGTTTACTTTTATATACGATAAGCGTGCAGTTTTCTCACTTATATAAATGTGAGGAAAATAAAGTTATCTTGTCCTTTTTTTCCTTCGTTAGTTTTGACAGATCTTTTTTATTAGACCGGATGGTCCCAATCAAGATTGTTTTTTTTTGCAAGCAATTTTTACTAGCGGAATGCATGTAAAGAAATTGTCAGTTGTTATATTTCTGCCTTGTTTTAGATATGATTCAGCTAATTTTAATGTTACAAACTCGCCCAACGATTTTGAGCATCGAGTTTTATCTTTTCTCATATAAGGGAAACCATTCAAAATATATTTTATTTGGATAACTGCTAACCAAAACTTAATGCCAAATTTATAAGGTTTATTTGGCATATATTGCGTAAACCTGTATCGGGCTTTCGTTGGAAATAATTGTTCATCTATCGATATGTTTTCATATGGCTTATAACAAGCCTGGCTGTTACTTATATATCTGTTCCATATTTCGGATATCAGCGCAAATTTATCTGTTTGTAATCTTTTAGATCGTTGGTTTTTTTTGTCAAGGTGTATGAAACTCAGAATTTCTGTAAATTTATCTCTACTCATTGTGGTTGCGAAGTAAGCGGGTTCCCATTTTTTCGACCATAAATAAGAAGCTTTCAATGATCTCGCTTCATATGCGTCCCAGGTATATAGAATTCCTAGAAAACTACGTAACTCAGCAACTGTGATGTACAATGAAAAAAAAACTACAATAGAAAAAAAAACTACTACTATAGAAAAAAAAGAGAAGGAAAACTTTGTATACTCATGTAGTTTTGTTGTTAATGCCCGTTGTTATATTACAGATTCGTAAAAATCGGAAACAAGCGATGTACACGTCCAACGAAATAAAAAAGATTCTAAGTATTATAATATCATGTAATGTGGTTTCTATTGAAACAGGACGAAAAGACAGTTTATTTGTAATTTCATTTAAGCACAATCCATTCATCGTTATTATCAATTTTCAGTAAATAAGAAATAAATATTGTTAAATTTTACATTTATTGTACGTTTAAGTACAATCTCGTTCTAGCTTGCAGACATTTTTCAACAACGGAATAATGAATCGTTTAAAATATGCGATATTTAAGAAGAATTTCCAAAGTATGATGCAACACCAACCTGTTCAGATAGTCATTGATATAATGCTTATTCTTTTCATCTTAATTGGTATCATTTTAAGTACATTCATTCTAATCATAGAAAAGTTCATTTCCGTTCGTAAAAATAAAAACATGTTGATGGTATATACAATCGTATACCATCGTTTAATTCGTTAGAATTTTACGTAAAAAGAAAAAAAGTATAAAAAATATTGCAAAAGACAAGCGAAATCGCACGTATACGCGCGTGAATTACTTACGACAAGGCTAATTATCATTGTCAATGAATTTTAATATTCTGCTTTAATTTTCTGTATTAAATACAGAAACACCTGTACGCATATTTATGGTTTTGTATTATTTACCATAGTTTTAAAAAAAGTATTATTTTGCCATTTTTATATATGAGTTGTGATAGAATATTATTATTGAACAAGAAATTTTTTCAATGAATATATTTTTTTCCGATGTAGAACTATCAATTTTGCATGTACCAGCGTCGTAAATTTGTCCCCTGATAGAAATCACAATGTATCATCGCTCGAATAAACAATTATATATAGTATATATTATAAAATGAAATTATTTATAGAAATAGATATATAGATCTCGTTAAAAGTTAATTTTGCAATGGATAATTTGAGGTGAAATTAAAATCTTTTTAATTGATATTATTACGTTCTTATCGTATCAATTTATATTGGTTATAAATTAAATTCATATGAAACATATTATTTACTTGAAGGTTATTATAAAATATTTATACTTCGTTAAATATTAACTTATATATATATATATATATATATATATATATATAATCGATTAAATAATTTTCTACAATAAGTTCGCGTATGTGCATAAAAAATAATTAGATATATATGTGCGTATTCTAACGTGCGATGGTTGGAAATCATTTTTTTAAATATTTGGCCTCGTTTATATCGATTAGAGCGCCTATTTTATTATTTTAATCGAAGTGTTATGTTGTTTTTAAGATATTGCATTTTATAATCGTGATATTAACGTGTTACGTGTTTATATAATAACGAAAATACAGATGTATGTATATGGGTAATTCTTTAATAGTAGGAAATTTTCTTATGATTCTTAATGTTTTATGATTTTATTAACATTAATTTGAATTATATTTTCGATAAAAAGAAAGATAATAATAACTTTGAGCATATAGTGAGTATATAATAATATGCTGACAAAGTAATATATTTATTTCCAAAAATTATTTTCGTTATTAAGAAATGCACTGTTTTTTGACGTGTCAAAAGCCCAAGATTCAAATTAAAACGCAAAATTAGGAAAATAGTTTTAGAGTTATATGCAATTTTTAATGTATTATAACCAAACAATTTACATTACATACATACGTCGATTAATAACCGATACAATTATTTTATTTATTTTATTTAATTTTTATTAATTTTATTTTATTGATAAATTTCTCTAAAAAAAACTCTGTCCCAAGTTTTCATTCTCTCAATTCTACGAAGTTAAAATTATTTTTATTAGCTTGCCATATGCCATCTCAACGAAATATTCACTTTGGTTTGAATGAATCAGTCCGAAGTGATGATAGCGCGTGTTGTATGTTAATAAGTTTAATGACCCGCCATTTTTCTTCGATCTTGATCTCACATGATTTGATGTTGAGCCCGTGTTAATTAGGTCAATCAACTTTTCAGTACTCTTATTAGTATTAATAAGTAAATTTTGGACCACATTTGTCAAAAATATTTTTTCATCTCCTTTTTCTTTTTTTTTAATAAAAAAAATATTAGTTCTTATTTAAAAATTTAAAGTTTGTAATACTTATTTTTTAATAATTTCTAATTACATCTCAGTTCCCCAAAAACATTTTTTCAAGCAACGAAAAAATATTCACGAAATTGTAAGATATTTGATAATGTTTTTTGCAAGAATAATAACACATCTTGTTTTCTGTCGTAAGCCAATTGTAAAATATATTATTGAAAGGAATGTGAAAGAGAGCAGTATGAAATTATTCCTATTTTTATAGAATTATCAATAATACAATCAAACATCGCGGTAGAAAAAAAATAAAAAAAAGAAGAAAAGAAATATTCATCAAAATAAAATATACTAATGGATCGACGACAAGTCAATGTTAATAGGCATAAAATCATATTCTTCACACGAGTATACAACCCAGAAACATAGCGTGCATTCAGATCTGTTGCGACAATCGCAATATTCGCAATGAAAATAATTCCTCTCGACTGTTTAAAAATTTGATCTTGTGAGAGACGTATTTCGTCACAGAGTGAGATATTTCGACAAATTAATTTTAAAACGTGTAGATCTATTTAATCTCAAAAATAGTTCACCGTATATGAAAAAAAAAAAAGAAAAAGAAAAAGAAAAAGAAAAATGACTTTCGTTGGGGGATTAAAGACGCTTGTCGTTCTTTTGCTACTTCCGAAAGTTGGGAAATTGTATGAATTATTGTTTATCAGCGACGAAAGTGTTCCTTTCATCATTGACATTTGTAAATCATACGAAACTAAATCGATAATATTCTTATATGGGGAATCGATAAAAGGTACGATAATTATTTCACAATGTAATTTCTTTCCTTTTATTTAATCTTCATTTTCTTATTCTATTTTTTTTACACAGAAATGGAAATGACAATGATGATATTTAAATGGACGCGTGCACTTTCTCGTGAAGGTTTTACGACCTCGAATATGTACTTTTCGCAAATGCACGAATCATCGTATTACGTAAAACGAATCGTTCGACCGCATTACATCGCAGTTATATCTAATTATGACGCTATCAATGAGTTCTCCTTAGCGACCAATACATTCGACATGACTTTTGCTGCCTGGCTAGTATTATTTATTTACAAGGGACATGGTTTCGATTATTGTTATAATCCACCAGGTAACATATTCCATTTGAAATTCAACACGGAAATGTTGGTCCATTGCGGTACGGAAAATATTTTACGTGAATGGTATTCGATCTATAAGAATCGAACCGAGATCAATGATTTTGCAACTTGGAGTTTAGAGAAAGGAATCATTAAAGTGGTTCCGAAATCTCTTTACGACAGAAGATATAATTTGCAGGGTTTGACCATAAGGGCCGTTATAGTCAAGGTGAGATATTTTTCGTTATAATGTTTTTTTTATTTTATTAAAAAAAGAAAAAAAAAGATTTGCATTTCCTTTAGTACTTTATTATTTCTCTTTTCAAATTCACAGGAATCATCGTTCGTAAATATTAATGAGAATGACGAATTAGAGGGAGTGTTCGGCAGAATATTAAAAGAACTTTGCGTAAGTCTTAATTTTAGTTTAAAGGTTGTCTCGAAAGTAGACGAGTATGGAAGATGGATTCCTAATGATAATACTTGGTCAGGAGCAATCGGAGAAATATATGCCGGACGTGCTGACATTTCTATATCAGATTTTTCTATGACTAGTGCAAGATTGAATGTCGTAGATTTCACCTTTCCACTTGTTTTCTCGAAAAATTGTATTTTCATTAAAGAACCAAGCAAATTCGCAATCAAATGGTCATCCTATTTTCAAGTAAGATAAAACTACTAAATAAAATCGATTTTCTTTATGTTTTCTTTTGTCATTCATTCAAGTATGTGAATTAATAAGATGTAGTTTATTATTTTTTTTTTTTCCTTTCTATTCAGACTTTCTCCCATTCCGTTTGGATTGCCATGTTTGGAATATTAGTTTTTGCAATGATAGTATTAGTTTTTCTCAAAATAAAAATTGGTACTGATCGTAACATTGGACAGTTATTGTCCGATAATTTTCTTGAGATTTGGGGTATATTCTGTCAACAGGGACTGGCAGGTATTATTTACTCAGTTTTATTTCTTTTTTCATTTAGTTTTTTTTTAATAATTATATATTTACACAATATAATATATATATACAATAATTATATATTTATTTTTTAATAGTTATATATTTATATATTTAATAATTATTTATATTTAATAATTATATATATATTTTTTTTAATAATTGTATATTTACACAATATATAATATATATACAATAATTATATATTTACCTAAGTATGTAAGTACATTACAAGAATTCCTTTGAATTTTAGACTTTCCAGATAGATCATCGTTGAGATTAGCATACCTCTCTATGTTTCTTTCGGCTGTTGTTTTATCGGCCGCTTATTCCGCCGCTTTGATAAGCTTTTTAACATCCGCTATTCCCGTCTTACCCTTTCATTCGTTAGAGAGCTTAGTTGAAGACGGTACTTATCAATTTGTTGTCCTTCGTGGTACGGCTGATTACGATATAGTTGCAGTGAGTATGATACATATTTATATGCGTTGTTCAATCGTATAAAATAATTATACGAAAATAAATTAAAAAATTTTTATTTGTAGAATGCAAGAGATCCGCTTGCAAAGAAATTGATGAAATTAATGCCGGAAGAAAAAAAATTGCCATTCACTATCAAGGAAGGGTTTAGAAGCGTACGATGGAATATTAAACAAAATCAAAAAAGAACTAATTTATATGTGTGTATATATATATAGTTTTATTGTTTATATCAGTTATGTTAAATTACAGATTTGTGAAAATCAAAAAATTGCACTATACACGTCAATTGCAAAAAAGGAAGCTATTAGATTTAAAACGCCATGCAATGTGGTTCCTATTAGTGCAGGACGTATAGAAAGTTTAGCTATTATATTATCTAAGCACAATCCATTCACTGACGTCATCAATTTTCAGTAAGTAGACAGACACAAATGCGAAGTTACTTTTGTCGTACATTAAACTATAAGATCATTCTAGTTTGCAGAAATTTATTAACAATGGAATGATGAATCGCTTAAAAGATACGACATTTAAAAAGAAATTGAACTATTTTATGTTGAACCACGAACCGGTCCACTTAATCAGCGTTGTATCGCTCATTTTCTTCATTCTAATTGGTATAATAACGAGTATTTACGTTCTAATCATAGAAAAGTATATTTTCGTTCGTAAAAGAAAAAAGATGTCGATTGTACATAGTATATTATTGAAAAGATCGTCAGGATTTTATGCGAAAAGGAAGAAAAGTATAAAAAATATTGCAAAAGGCAAGAGAAGTCGTACATGTACGCGCGTGAATTAATCACAACAATGATAATTCTCTTTGTTAATGAATCTTTATATTCTGATTGTAATTCTTCGAATGGAATACAGAAACATTTGTAAGCATATCTATGGTTTTGCATTATTTAGCACAGTTTTAAATTATAAATAATAGAATTTTTTCCATTAACATTAAACGTGTGGACCTGTGTATATGACAAATTTTCTTTGATCGATTACACGTGTACGCATATTTTAATTCTTTCGAAATGTGTAGATTTTTCGTAAAAACGTTTGACGAAAACTTTTCTAAGGTAGCAATTATTATTTAGCGTCCTATAATTATTTAATCGTTGTTGAATATTTTGATCGCGGATCATGTGCTAAGAAATTCTAAATTAGAATATAATGATTAAGTATATTTATTCTAACGCTTTAATTTTGGAAATCATATTGTCAAATTATATCGATAAAAACAGCCACGAATAAAAATTTTCTGATATTACATTTGCAACAAATAATTGACTTGAATTAAACATTCTTATAAACGATATTATTCCATCATTATTATATCCATTTATTGTATATTCCGAATTAATATTATCATACGAAATATATTATCAATTTAACATTATAACCAAATATTTAAACCTCGTCTTTCTTTTTTATCGACTATAATAATTTTTTATTATAATATCATGTTTGCGCATAAAGAATAACTGGAATATAGCGTGTATTGATCGAAAATAATTTTATCAAGTGCTCTTATCTCATTTATATCGATCAGAATCGCTATTAAATTATTGGAATGGAAGTATATGTGGATGTATAATGTGGTTTTTAAAATACAATTGCATATATGTATATATGCGTGTAAATGTGTTACAAGCGTATGTGTATTCATTAATATATATATTTGCATACATAGCAAAAGAAAAAAAGGGAAAAGAAAAATAGAAAATTAAAATCGATGTTAATAGACCAGTGCCAGAACTCATTAAATTATTTTCAAGAATATGCATATACACATATGTCACATACATACATATATTTGTATTCGTACAACAATCACAATATACGAAGTGGTAATAACTTAATCTCATTAGTTTAAAAATTTAGTTTCTTATGATCCTCTCTTACGTTACATACGTCGTACACGTCGATTCATAAAATTGGATTAAAATGTTTGATTAATCATCAACCGACATATTTAACAAGAAATGACGTTTCTTGTACGTTTAAAGATACTCTATCTCTTTTTTTTTCCGAAGATCGCAAAAATATACGAATTTTCTTTATCGACGATGTACACTTTTCTCTCATCATCGACATTTGCAAATTATATCGAACGAAGTCTATAATTTTGTTATATTCCAAATCAATGAAAGGTAATTAATAATTCTTATAAATTTCATTTTTACATCGGCATTATATTCATTTTCTTTTCATATAAATGATCATCTTATTTCCTAGTACAATAATTCGTAATCGAAATTTCTCTTTTTCCTTTTTTCACGCGTTAAACTTAACGAATTAAAAAAATTTCTTACTTCTTCTTAGATCTTCTCTAATTCTGTTTGATTGCTATATTTGGAATATTGGTTATAGTAACGATATTATTGATATTTTTACAATCAAAATTGAAACTAATTGGACATTTCTTATGCAACAATTTTCTGGATTTATTCTGTCAACAGGGACTAGAAGGTTTTACTTAGATATTTCGGTTCATTTAGTTTCTTTTTTATTGAATAATTATAGTTTAATAATTATATTTTACGCAAAATTATTCGTTTATATTTTAGACTTTTCACATAGATCATCGTTAAAAATAACATACTTTCTTATTATTATACAATGTGATTATAATAATTCTGTGCTTATTGCTGATTATTATAAATTTAATACTTCTAAATCGAAATATGGTAATAAGAATTATGTGTCACATAAACTTTTTTTTGTAATGGATTTTTTATATAAATCCATTACAATTTATTTTATTTAAAATTATAATCATAAATTTAATGATAGCAACAATATTTACAACAAAAGTTATAATTCGTTCCAAAACACTACAAATCATTAAAACAATCTAACTAGTTATATATTAATAGCATTTCACTTTGTAGTTTTCTTCCTTTTCATATTTTCCATTGAAGTTTCGCGGTGAATCAACTAACAAAAATCTACCGGCATTGCTTCTGACCATTTCCCGTTATTTCGTCTCTCTATGTGCAATATAATATCTTTGTCCATGTTCATCAGATACTGCGCCAAGTTTTGGGGAAAGAAATCTAAGTAAGATCGCTCTTCGTGGCCAGTTTTTTACTACGTAGTGTTCATCTCTTGCGCGACTGTCCAATTCGCATAAAAAACAACAAAATTTTGTGTAATCTCTTTGCAGTCCGGTTAACATTGCTACAAATTTTAGATCAGTACAAATGTTCCATAAGTACTGTGAATATTTAATTTTTTCAACTAACAACTTCATATTTCCATAGTTTTATTTTTTTTTTATTTTTATTGGTTAATACGTTATTGCTTAATCCAAATCATAACATTCTTAATATGCGACTTTTTTTACTCTGTAATAGAGAATAAATATAAATTTTATGCAAAACTTACCAAAATATCCGGTTTAAAATAGAAACAATCACTATACAACTTTTTAATGTACTAAGCGCCATGGAGTCACAGCAAGAAATGCTCATGCGCATTGGTGTAAAAATAACGTCAGTCGATATCCTTTTTTATCTTTCCATCAGTTCAAATCGTTTTTGTATGTACAAATACGATTTAAATGGATTAAAGTAGCATTAATACAAAAACGAAACACAACAGATATTGAATTTTGAAAAATGAGAAAAAATCATTAAAAAGAATATATACGTGATAATAAACAATAGAAAGCAAATGTACATTCAGCAGGTTAAAATCTCCATATTCATAAAATTTTTATTTGAAGGAGGATTTCATTGCAGACCAGTAAAAGCTATTTGACGTCCACTATTCGTAAATTATCCTTTCGATCATTAGAGAACTTCGTTGAAGATAGTACTAAACTTTTCGTCACTCGTGATACGGCTGAATATGATCTATTTGCAATAAGTATGATACGTATTATCGACGTTGTTCCTATTCAATGAGAATATTTATTTTTAGAATTTGGGAGATCTGCTTGCAAAGAAATTGATGAAGTTGATGCTGGAGGAGAAAGAATTGACAATAAATGTACTGGAAGAATTTTTAAAAGTATAATAAAGTGTTATACATTAAAAATGAATTTTAACGTTTCTATTTATATATGAATGTAATAAATAATAATTTCATTGTTACATACAAGTTATTAAATTATAGATTTGTAAAAATCATAAACTACCATTTTATACGTTTGACATTCTAAAGGATAATGTAGATGATAAAATACCATGCTACGTTGTCCCCGTTGAAACAGAATGTGTCGACATATTTTCGATGATTTTATCTTAAAAATCAATTCACCGAAGTAATTAATTTTCAGTAAGTACAAATTTATTCAATAAAATTTATTTTTAATTTAATCTATATTCAAGTACGAACTAAGTTTGCAGAAATTTATCAACAATGGAATGATAAATCGTTTAAAGAACGAGTTGTTCCAAAATAAATCAAATGATATGCTCAAGCATCAACCGATTGACATAACCAGTGTAATAACCCGTATTTTCTTCATTCTAATTGGTATTATTTAAAATACAATATTTCTATTCTATTTATAGAAAGATATATTTTTGCACGTAAAAGAAAAAGATATCGATGGAACTGACATATCCTTTGAAGTGTGGCTAGTTTTATTCATTTACGAGGGACATGATCCCGATTATTGTCACATTCCCTAGGAATACATATGTATTTCATTTAAGATTTGATTCAGAAATGTTGGTACATTGCAATACGGAAAATATTTTATGTGAGTAATATTCTATTAACACGAATATATTAACAGAGATCGATGATGTACTTGGAGTAGCTAAAGAAAGGAATTACTAAATTAATGATTCAATTATTAAGTAATGAAATTAAAATAGTTTCAGGTCCTCTTTACAAAAGAAGATATAATTTAAAGCGTTTGACCATGAGATCCATTTTAGTTAAGGTAAAATATTGTTTCGATCTAAATATATTATCTATTTTCCATTCGATTGGATTCGTATTATTATTATTATTATATATTATTATTATTAGATTTTTTATTATCATTGTTCGAATACATAAACGAGGCTGATGAATTAGACGGGTTAACAGGTAGAGTGTTAAGAGAATTTTGTGCTACTTTGAATTTTAGATTTAAAGTTATCTTGAAACCCAGAAGAAAACTCTTGGATTGGTATAATGGGTGAATTATATTCTGCAAACATTTGTTTTTCATCATTTATTATGACAAATGCTGATTTAATGGATATCTTATTTTGAGATTAAATGGATATCTTTTTTATAATACGATAACTTTCAATCGAATTATTTTTCTTTCTTTTTTTCGTACGTTAACATACATGAATTTTTTTCTTTGACTTTCTCTAGATCTATTTGGATCGCTATATTTAGGTTATTAATCGTTGGATTGATTTTACTGATTTCTCTAAAAATAAAGGATAAAAACAATTATAGCATTGGACAATTATTATTCAATAATTTTCTGAAGATTTAGGATATATTTTATCAATAGGTACTGTCAGGTATTATTCGATATTTCTTCATTTTTGTTTTTGATTATTCTTATTTCTATTTTAACAGTTATATTTATACAAAGTATAAACATTGATTTAAATTTTCCTGATAGATTTCCATTAAAAATAGTTTACTTTTCTACATTGCTTTTGGCTGTACGGTTGGTCTTATTGGCCGCATATTCTGCATCTTTGAGCTTTTTTACGATTCGTATCAGCGTCTTACCTTTTCGCTCATTAGAAGGCTTCGTTAAAGATGGTATTTATCAACTTTCCGTCCTTCGCAGTACGGCTGACTATGACATGTTTGCAGTGAGTATGATACCTACTATTAAGTTGTTCCTATGAATAATAATATTTATTTGTAGAATTCGGATGATCCGCTTGAAAAGGAAATGAACTTGATTTTGTACGATGAAAAATTGCCACTAACTATATCCAAAAGATTTATGATGAAATGTAGTAAATAAATAATAGTAAATAAATAATTTATTTATATATATATATATATACATATACATATGTAAACATGGTTTTATTAATAATACTCCTTTATAAAAATCATAAATTTACAATCTACACGTCAAAGCTAGTGAAACATATTGTAATTAGTAAACCGCCATGTAATATTGTTTTGGTCGATAAAAGACATTTAAATGCAGCTGGCATCATTTTATCTAAACACAATCCATTCATCAATTTTTAGTGAGTACACAATTAAAAAATAATGTTAATATTCATTTGTTAAATCATAAAGCTTATTCCAGCTTAAAGAAATTTCTCAACCAATGGAATGAATAAGAGATATGGAAAAGAAATCTGATGATATGATCAAGCATTAACCGGTTCGCATAATTAGCGTAATAACCCTTATCTTCCTTATCTTAATTCGTATCATTTTTAATATTTGAATTTTGATTGTAGAAAGATATATTTTTGCTCGTAAAAGGAAGAAAATGTCGATAATATCCCGATTGCATCCAGTCAATGGAATTGTCAGAATTTTGCAATATTTATTAAAAAGAAAGGACGGTATTAAAAGATATTATAAAGGAATACGTTAATCATAAATGAGCACTCACAAAGTATTAACGATTATACTAATATTCATTTTCAATGAATTTTTATATATTATGCTTGTAATTTCTTAACTGAATAGAAATACCCTTAAGTATACCTAAGTTTTTGCATTATTAAGCACTGTTTTAAATTGAAATAGAATTTCTTCATTATATTAATAACTTCAAACATTTGTATAACACATTTTTTTTCATTAAACGAAAGTACGCATGTAAATATTTATATACTTTTGAAATATTTCGATTTATGGCCTTTACGGAAATTGTAACGTGTACTAATCACAACAACAAAAAAAGAATTGTTTAAAAAGAATCGTTCATTTTCTATGAACTTTAATTATCACGATGTATTAAAAACACATACGTTATTACATATGTATATGTGTATCTATATAATCGAATAAAATTGTTTAAAATGCTATATTTTTTGATATTACATTTGCAATGAATGATTGACGTGAATTGAATAATCTTTTAAACGATTTTTTGCATATTTATTGTATCTATTAATGTATTCTTAATTAAATTAATATGAAACATATTAAATTTCTTTACCAAAGACACTTTACCAAACATCTTCTTAATCAATTAGAATTAATTTCAAATATAAACACGTGTTTACATATAAAGAATAATTGAAATATAGCGTGGAATAGTCGAAAGTCATTTTATTAATTCCTTACCTCGTTTATATCAATCAGAATGGTTGTTAAAGCACATATGCGGATCTTTAGACTCGATTAAATCAGACATCTGTACGAAACTTTTCGAGCATATTTCTGACTATCATGAGAGATTAACATTCACTGGATAAAACACAATCTCTTTAGCTATTGAATATACTTCCATTTATGCATTTACATCATTTTACGCAGACCTAAGATGAAAATAATTAAATAAATAAGTTAGTTACGAAAATTAATTTGATTTGTTTAAAAAGCATAGACTGTGTTGATTGTTGACAAGAGCGTTTTTAAAATGCGCTTCTCGCACCGGACCAGCGATGACAGTCGATTCGCACGGAGGAAATATTCCCCGTCTCGTCCTTGTTATCCGAATTCCCGCAAATTAATGGGAGAACACGTGTTCTTTAAAGGATCCTGTGAGAAATGGAGAAGTAATTGTGATATGTAAATCTCACCGTGTATTTGATTGGATGAGTTACAATTATTTATGTGTCTCGTATATGATGTGTAGTTAGCTATACTGGTTAATTCTGAAGGAGACTTGAGAGCTTAGACGTTGTAAGTCTGAAAGTGTAACTAGACTCCTTAGATGTTGTGAGCCCGAAAGATGTAACTTAACTACCCTTTGACCTATTTTGAACAATCCACGTAAACTTAACTGAGATTGGTAAAGGGCGAAATTTAACCTATGGAAAGGGAAAGAATAAATGCCCATTGGTCACAGATAGTTCATTGGAATGTTTAAACATTCCATGTGTGCCCCTTTGTTCTAGTGCTCTTTATGATAATAGAGTGTCAATAGATATTTCAAGTCTAAGCGCAGATAGCCTTTAGCTTATCGAGCCTAGGCTTCTATTTTTACTATTTATTAATTGGCCGGGTTGACATATTATCGAAACCCAGATACTTGACTAAGAATGCCTAAGCCCAGACAAAGATGGCCATGTGTTTTTTATCTATGCGTTTTGTTTAGTTAATAGTCGATAGGTTTCCAAGGATAACTGTTTTCAATGGTATTATATTTATGATCCTTGAGAGAAAGTACCGTGAAGAATAGAGAGACGCACGTGTGTGTCAACAGACTGATAAATACAGAAAAATTTACTTATACCAGGATAGACTTCAGGAAGTTTCTTGTAATTTTCACAAGTTAATGGATAAGCATTTCTACATCTGGTAAAAATTACATTTGTTCCGCAATTTAGCGTGCATGCAATAGCTATATCATACGAATTGTTATGTAATTATCATTGTTTATAATTAAATCGATATGTTGTAGTATTTACATGCGACGCAAGAAGCTAGGATCAAAATGATCATTGAAACTCGAGATATAATAATTTAGAACTAGTTCAAATTTAAAACTAAGATTAATGGAAACATTTTTCATGCGCTTCAATTTATATTCACTAATTACTTCTATCTCCGCATATGGCCTATCATGTTCACTTTATATCTAAATATCCTTTGTATAACGCAATATTTATAAATGTGATTTAAGTACAACGAGGTTTATAAATTCTACTCAATATTTACATAACGCAATCAGTAGTTTCAGATTAGATCAGATCATTAATTAACTTATACAAATATAAAGTATCTGTTTTTTGATTGTTCGTATCAAAAAATAGAAATACATTGTACTTATATTTATTAGAATACTTTTAATATGTTATATTGTTTCTTTAAATCCATTTCACCCTATTCCCACGCTGTGAGTATATTAGTATGTCCATTTGAATTTTTTACAATAGTTGTTCTCGAGAATACTCTTATTGAGTACTTGTATTCATTTGAAAGCAACTTCGAGAATATTTATTCTCATTGTTAGGTAGCTAATAATCGATAACCTCGGCTTCACGTATACGTAAATGAATATTCAATTACTCGACAAATATTTGTTGGTTAATGTTCATTTATGAATTTTATTTGAAACAGTCTGTCCACACATATTTCAGTTAACTGAATATTTACATTCAATCAAGATAAACCGAAAACCATTTGCAAAGTAAAAAATATACTAAATGATGCCATTGAATCTATTCATCATTTTTCGCATGTGTGATTTCAGTGACATGTATGGACAAAATATGAAGTACAAGCGCAAGCGGGATACACTGTCCTCATCATTCGCCTATTGTATCGGTGTATAAGTTTGTTATAATTCTATTGTATATAACAATCAAGTTCAGATAGTTAAAATAGGTAGTATTAGTAAACTGTAAAGTCACATTTTTCAGTCTCTTGTATTTATATCTTTTTCTGATAATAGCAAATGATCCATACTAGATACGACAATGATATGTATTTGTTTTGCGACAAATTTATAGAGAATAATAAATATAATTGACGCATATGATAACTACGAGAAATCATTATGTGAGATGATTTTTTTTTTTCTTTTATTATTATAAATTATCATCATTATATGTGTACATGATAGATATAATATAAATATATTCTTCTATTTCTTTTTATTATTCTTATTATTATTATAATAGTAATAGTAATAGTAATAGTAATAATATAAAATGGATTACTTCTATAAAGGATACTATAAAAAATAGCACTGGGAAAAAAGACCTCGTAGATAGTGTTGAAACGAACTCGTGTTTTGATTTCTGTAATATGTAAGTATACATTCGCTAATTATTTTTAATAAAATAATAAATAAATGTATATATGCATATATACTTTATATGCATTTATCACCAAACAAAATTGTACGGTTAGTGTATCCTATCTAACATAGATCTGTACGTCAACTAACAGTGGAGGAAAAAAAAATACAAAATTAAATAATAACGCTTTAATAAACTATTAAATAAGGACAAAAAATAAATTAGTTAATTATATTCATTTACATCGAAATAATAAAAAAAACTGGCGAAATCATTCTATCTGGAATCTACGATTCTTGAATCTAAATGCTTGCTAATATGCTACTCATTGTTTATAAAATTTCTGCATTTCTCGTATTTCCTTATTTTTATCATAAAATTATCTGTCCAAAACTCATTAAAATACCTGAGTGAGTTTCTCCGTGTAAGGATCGTGAAACGTATTCCTTTATGTTTGACATAGATCAGGAAATCTGAGCATTAGCTATTCATGCACACAAACAAGCAGGCAATCGCTACTTACAAATATAAAACATACACCATTCAAATGTTTATATAAAATTAATAATGGAGATACGAGTTTCTTCTCTTTTGTTGCAAAATTTCGAGAGACGCCACAATAAAAAGCTTTTTCTTCACGAAAAATGTTAAAAACTTCATTTATGCCAACAATAAGAATAAGAGTAATTCTTAACCAATTTTCATGAATAAGATCTCATTTGAAAGAAGAAGGTTTAATCTAGGATACATCTTCTTCAAATTTCTGAAAAAATTTTTCATTTGTGCATAAACTATTCTCGAAAAAATATCCTTTTTTAACACGACTTTTTCCAAAAAAAATAAAGCTTTTTCAAAAATTCGAAAAAGATGTATCCTAGATTAAACCTTAATCTTTAAAATAATGGTTTATCAAAATCAGTCAAGAATTAGTCCTCATTGACGGTATAAACCATTATAAAACCAGGATTAATAAACGGCTTTAAGCCTTTAGTCACGTTTCTTCTGATATTGCAATAAAAACATCTCTTTTCTGTGCACATACACAATGTTGTATTAACTAATATTATGTATCGAGATTTCCCTTTTAGAATTTTTTATTTTATTTCAATTGTTTATTATATAATTACATTCTTGAAAATAACACTTTAACATGACGGTTTATAACATGACTTTTCAAGAAATTTCAAATAACAAAGAATTTGGACACTGATTTGGAAAGAATATCGGCATTTTTGAAGATTGTTATTTTTGAAGACAACAGTAATTAAGATATATATATTACTTTCTTGTTCAATGAATTAAATTTATATGCAATTTTAAATTTTATTAATACTGTTATTTTATGATACGTATTTTGGTACACGCAAACAATTGAAATAAATACAAATATATTTTTTCTTAATTAAATGAATAAATAAATTATTTTCTCTTTAAGAAATCGTTTTTGATATATAGCCGACTATTTGTATGTAATCTGAACGCGATTTTTATAATGTCACATTTTTCTGATACTTAGTCAAATGACTACTTAGTCAATAAAATATTAACATTATAATAAATTATCGTATTAATGTCAGATGAAAAAAATAAATAATTCAAAAAATACAGTATAACTATATTTTATTATTGAAGCACATGTGCGGGTCCTTCGACCCGGTTAAATTAGACATTTATACGAAATTTTCCGGGCACATTTCTTACTATCATGAGATTAACATTCACAGGATAAAATACATTCTCCTTTGCTATTTAGTACAGTTTCGTTTACGTATGAACATCCTGCTCTGCAGTACTAAGGTGAAAATAACAAAATAGATAAATAAGTTAGTTAAGTTATAAAAATATTTTAATTCATTTTAAGAACATCGATGAATAGATAAATACAGAAAAATTTACTTACAGTAGTAGGACAGATTTCAGGAGGATTCTGGTAATTTTCACAAGTTAACGGACAAGGGCTCGCACAGTTTGTAGAAACCGCATTTAGTCCGCAAACGAATCTGTATATGATAGCAGTATCATATGAATTATTGTGTAATTATCATTGTTTATTGTTAAATCGATATATTGTAGAACTTACATTGGATGTAAAGAGCGAAGGCAAAAATGATTGTTGAAGCGCGAAACATGACGATTTAAAACCATTCCAAATTCTAGAGCTATTTTAAAATTGAAACTGTTGCGAATGTCGTTCATGCGCTACAATTTATATCTGCGAATTGTTTTTATCTTTGCATATGGCTTATTTTATTTGTTTTATATGTAACCCTTGTATAACATAATGGTTATAAATGAAGTTTTGATAAAACGTAGTTCATAAGTTGTACATAGTATATGCATTTTTACAATTTTACAAAACGCGGTATATTCATAAATATTAAATGTCACTTTTTTGTGAGGGAATATGTTATATTTTCTAGAATATTTTTAATGAGTCATTCATCTTATCTTTAGATCTACCTCATCATATTCCCACATTGCATATTAATATAGGCCTAGTCTTTTTTTAATGATGTTTCTTCTGATACTTAATATATATTACTTATCGGGTCAGAGACTTATTAAAGACAATTTTTTCCAAAAAATACGACGGTTAAAATGATCTATTTTTGTTACATTATCTGCATAACATTTGCTTGAGATGAGCCTTAAATTGTCGGAATAAAGATTTGTAATGACCTATCTTTGGTCTACAAATATATAAATGAAGGCGTTAAGCGGCGATTTTAGAAAGGGTGAAAGATTACTTTTTATGGACCGAAGAAATCAAGGGGAGAGAATGAGAAAATGAAAATGAGCAAACGAGTTGATAACGTATCCTGGAATCAAAAACGAGACAAATTTTAATAATTTAACAACCGGAATAGAGTAATCTCAAATGAGATAACCTTGAGGAAACAAAAATACAGTCAAGTGCTCGGCTATGACGTTCTGTGCCATGCTGTGCCATGTCACATCGCGTTTGCGGCGATCGGCCAAAAATCCAATACGTATACGTCGACTAACTCACTTGTTGCTCTCTTTCCATAGAAAGAAAAAAAAGAAAAAAATGGTTCATAGTTTTTATCGATCTTGAATAAAGTTAAACGGAGAGAATTTATAATAAAGAAATTCTTTGTATTCTTCTCGTGTAAGATTGTAGTAAGACTGCAACCGTTGCGTATGCTCTTCTTTTTCCTTGAATATCGAATCACTCAACGATGCTTCGGAAATCATTTCAAGGAGGATACTTTTACCATCTCGAATAACAAATTTTTTTCTTCCGCCCTTAGTTCAAAAGATCTTCTCTTTTATGTTTTCGATCGTTGCTATCGTTATCGTAGTCATCGTCTTTGCAATTTTTTTTCTTGTATTTCTGCGCTTCTTAGCGTTATCATCGTCATTGTCATCGTCATCGTCTTTACTCTTATACTTGTCATCATCGTCACTGAATGAACTATTGCTATCTTCAGCACCGTCGTCGTCGTTCTTTTTATCCTTTATTTTCTTACAATAATGAACTTTGTAGATTGTTAACGAGAGCGTTTTTAAATGCGCATCTCGCACCGGACCAGCGATGATAGTCGATTCACACGGAGGAAATGTCCCCGTCTTGTCCTTGTTGTCCGAGCTATAGACCCATTGGTCGCGATGAATAAGGGCAGCGGCACTAGGCTAGAATACCGTTGTAGGCAGTCAACAAAATACCGCTCGCCACGTTCCCACAAATTAATGGGAGTACGCACGTTCTTTTAAAGGATCCCGTGAGAAATGAAGAAGTAAATGCGCGATATTAAATGATGCGCGCTATGTAAATCTCACCATGTATTTAATCAGATAAGTTACAATTGTTGTGTGTCTCGTATATGATGTGTAGTTGTAGTAGTTGATTCTGAAGGGGACTTAAGAGTTTAGACGTTGTGAGTCTAAAAAATGTAACTTGACTGCCCTTTGGCCTATTTTGAACAATCCACATAAACTTAAATAAGATTGGTAAAAGGCGGAGTTTGAAATATGGAAAGGAAAAGAATAAATGCCCATTGGTCACGGATAGTTCATTGGAATGTTTAACATATTGACTGCCGTGAGGGTCACCGGTGACCGGCGACGCGACGAATAGTGAAAATATATAATTAGGGTAAACATCGATCCAATAAATTTTTTAAATAATACCATTGATTCCGCAGTGGTTCAAAGAAATTAATACCGTACAGAACATGTAATTATAATTTTATTAATACAAAAAAAATATACATATTATTTGTGCACATAACAATGAGTCATATTGAAACACGGTAGGCAAAGAAAAGGTGAACTAGGATAGTCGGCACAATATGTCGCCACTTTTTTAATGCAATTCTTTGCTCTCATTCTTCCCATCTGTTTTAAATTTTTTTTGTAGCACTCTGCAAAATCGCCTTACATTTCTCATACTTCCCGGTTCCCTTTTAAGTTCATGACGACATTTTTTCTGTACGCAATTTGTTGATGAAATAGAATCTTCATCATCAAAACATTTCACTAAATACATCGCTAACTTCATCCTAAAATTAGTGACTGAAATATTTTTTCAAGTTGCTTGATTGTATAACATCATTGAATTTACAACACAAGTATTCAGCAAAAGCTCTATTACCAATTTTCTATACCACTTTATAGTTTTTCGCAATGGTGAACTATAAGCAGTCATTTGATCAGACAAATCAATTGAAGATTTCCCTAAATTATAATCTAATACCATTTTTGGTTTCTCATACGAGCAAAATCGTCCACAGTGCCTAGGGGGTCACCGGTAACCCCCACCACGAAAATTACATAAGACATGCAAATTTATACAACTCCTTACACCTTATCTGCTGTAAATAATATTTGAACATAATATGCATCGCATGCTAAAAAATTTATGGTGGCACCTTGCGCAAGTCACGTAAAATTCGCGCGGCAATCAACATGTTAAACATTCCATGTGTGTCCCTTTGTTCTAGTGGTTTGTGATTAAAGATTGACAATGGATATTACAAAGCTAGAAGCCAGATAACCCTTGGCTTATCGCGCCTAGGCGTCTACTTTCGTTATTTACTTATTGGGCGGATTGATATTATCAAAACCTAGATACTTTACTAAGAATGTCTAGGCCCAGACGAAGGTGGCCACGTGTTTTTACCTATGCGCTTTGTTAGTTAATATCCAATAGGTTCCCGCGGATAAATATTTCCAATGGTGATATATAACCATTAAAACGAACTACCCTGAACAATGGAGAGACGCACATGTGCGTCAACAAACTTATCTCTCTAAAACCATCCTACCGATTATGGTATTATTGTGTATATATACTATTATTATGTGTATTTTGTATTATTATATTTATTTGGTATTTGATATCAAATGATTCCAGAATTACAATCTCCGTAAGCGACCTCGTATCTATGCCAGGATCGGGGACGACTATCTTTACTTTGGAACTGGACGAATTGCTCTTAGAAAAATCTTTTTCTTTATTCGTCATCGTTTGTTCATTCGTTGCCTCAAAAAGAGGGATCTCTTCTCTTTCCACCAAAGAAGTCGTCTTGCATAAATAAATGCTGAACAATTGTAATATCGAACGTGTTAACCCTTTCGCTATGGAGCGCTTGCGCCACAATGTGATCGCTGTGAACGGACCGCATTACTGAGTAGTTGAAACTGAAATACGGAATGCTACGAAGTAATTATAAGTCGTTTCTTGTTCTCTAAATTTTACAATGACATTTATTATATTCAGTAATATCATCTTACTTTCTAAAATATAAAAATGTATAATCAAAATTTATTTTTTTTTAATATTTTATTATTATATTATAATGTTCATGTAATATTTTTTAATACAACGAAATTACTAAAGTATTTAAAGCCGAACATAATATTAATAATCAACTTTGGTATGGTAAATTTTAAAGCATGGAACCACAAATAATCCAACATTACATTGTGAATAATAGTATCTCGACTCACATCTTTTTCCTTGTTTACTGCAGACGACACATTTTCGAACTGGATTTGTTTCTGGCGTCTCATTAGAATATATAGACGGAAAATGCCTTTCAGTAACTCTTTTAGGATTATTATTATTTCGTGCAATTGAACATTTCATATCTGATTTATGTTTCCCGTACGTTTGCAATAATTGTCGTATAAGAGTTAAATGAAATTTGGCAAACGGTAATTTTATCGCAGTTGCTGATTGGAATAAACAATATGCATTCCACACGACCATGTCTAGTACCTGAAAAAAATACTTTTTGTACCATTTTAAACTTTTACGAATACATTCAACAGATTTTAAAACCATATCAATTTTGTCAACGGCTCTTTCTTTTTGCATGCAGCGTTGCCAAATACTCGATTAACAAAAGTATCTCATGTAAAGTATGAAATCAAAGTATATATGGTATGAACATATATTTATGCTCTTTGTAACCGAGCGCCCACTTTTTCAGAGCGTATATATACGCTCTTCGTACACGAATGGTCATTCTTCGAAGGCGTATATATACGCCCGTCGGAGCGAAAGGGTTAAGTGCACAAAGCGTCTATCGGTCCTTATATACTCATAGCACGAATTGCAGATAAACTTGAGAGAGAGAGGAGAGCGGGAAGAGAAAAAGAAAGAAAGAGAGAGGAGGGGAGGAAGGAGAGAGAGAGAGAGAGAGAGAGAGAGTAAATCAAAAGGAACATTATTTTGTTATCGCTCGTAACATCGCAATGCTTCGTTTTGGTTTCTTCCTCTTCTCCTCATTTATTTCTGTTTCTCTATCAATTTCTGATTGTCTCTTTTGATCTTTCTCCTCCCTTATGTTCGTTTTCTCTCATTCGTTTTCTAGAATCTCCGATACAACTTTCGTGAAATCGACAATTTGTTTATTGAGAGACCAAACAGCGAATTGGGATATGGATAGAAAAGCCAATATGTAACGAAGATCCGTAGTTTTGAAAACTTGCCACCTTGGAAATCATTTTTATCTATCCTTGCATCGATTCTCCGATATCTCCAACTCTTTTTCTTCTTGTTATTCTATTACTTCTTCTACTTCTATCTTTATTTCTTCCTTTTTTCTCTGTATTGTATTCAAAAAAATAATTATTTTCTGATAAGTTATTAATACAAAATTATAATTTAAAGAATAATCAGAATATTTTTCAGAACATTTAATTTCTATATGAAAAATAACTAATTTCTCAATCGAAAACAAATGAAGAGTACCATTAATGAATCTTGTAATAATCTTTTACCACCATAAATATCTGAAAATCGGACCAAATTTAAAATATATGAGATAAAGTCATTTTCTACAGAACCTTCTCATTCGGTATTATCCTATATAACTTATACAAACACATACACATACATATACTTTAGTAAATATAATATAAATTAACAAATTAAATAATTGTGAATTAAAAATCACTGTAAATAATATATTATTAAAATGTGCAATCAAAATAATTGATTATATAAATAAATGACAATTTTATCGATAAACTATCAACATTGTAATATATCTATGAAAATAAAACAAATTTCAGATGTAAGAAAAAGATATTTCAAGAATTATACCATAATTACATTTTATTCCAGCACATATGTGGGTTTTTCCACCTGGTTAAATTAGATGTTTTCACAGAACTTCTCCAAGTACATTTTTCACTGAGATGAGAGATTAACATTTACTGGGTAAAACACATTTTCTTTTGTTGTTAAATATATGTCCCCGTATGCATATACATCCTCTTCTACATACCTAAGATGAAAATAATCCAATTAATAAATAAGTTAGTTATGAAAAATAATTTAATTCGTTTCAAGAACATCGACAGATGAATTCAAAAAAATTTACTTACAGAATTCAGGTGGATTATTATAATTTTTGCAAGTTATTGAATTTTTTTTATCTCCACGTATGATATCATGTTTATCTTACATGTAACACTTGCTTAATGCGACATTTATAAATGCAGTTTTGATACAAAGTTTACAAATTGTACACAGTATTTGCATAATACAGTATAATTTTACATAACGTGGAACATTCATACATACTCACATAAATATTAAATGTCACTTTGCCTAAAAATAGAAATGGTATTGTATTTAAACTTTCTACAATATTTTTAATGTATCATGGCTTTTTAAATCTATCCAATCTTATTTGCACAAGGTAGCTTATTCATTCTTAAATCATGTTTTTTTATATTATATTCACTACAAATGTCTTTTTTCTATGCATATAAAATCTAATATAAAATTCTGTACAAATCCATTTACAGATCCGAAAAAAAAGTTGAAATTCGGAATTTTTGTTCTCAGAAACGTAAAGTACAAATGGAACGAAATATTTTTTATTTCAATGCACATACATTGCGAAACTTTATAAAAAAATCATCTAAAAATATTGGAAAACAAAAAAAATATGACCAGAGGTAAACGACAATTTTTATTTTGAGATGTTCAGAGCTGAATACTCTAGCTGAAACGATTCATTTGAAATCGAAAAACGAAACGGTTTATTTAAATTAAAAATGAATATTTGACGACCAGCAATTTTCAAAATTGATTCTTTTTTATGATATGGCGACGATTTGAAACATGAAATATTTATGAGAAAAGTCATGTTTTACGTAATTATTAAAAAACGAAAATCTATTAAAAACAGAAAAAGTTAAAATTGTAAAAGTAAAACTTCTAAACCTTTCTAAATGTATCTTGTAAATTTGAAAACGATCCATCGAGTAATTTTTCAGATGTCATGACTAGCGAGTTCGAAAACAACGCACCGAAAATAGAGCATTTGAAATTTCAAATATGATACTATTGTTATGTAAGTAAAGAATTTTTAACTTTCTCTGGTCATCAATTTCAAGACTATGTTGACTTTATTTCTTTTGAGAAATATATGGAGTAGGATTCTGGAATTGATGCAATTGTTCAGCAACAATTGCATGTTCATGGAAAGGAATTGTTGACATCTATAAAAAAATCTCCCTTCAAGTGTGATCTTTTACGTTTGAATATCAGTTACACATCGATACGCTTTCAGGCTTGGTGTACTCACAGCATGTAACACAATTTCGACTGTAATATCAATATTTAACGTTTGCATCAGTAGCAAACATGTAGCGTGGCATTTTTATTGAAAATGCATAAAACAATATTTGTCGCAATTTTTATGATCAATCTACTGCTGTTCTAGATTTTTCGAAACAATTGGCGTATATCACATATTTTTATGAACATTAATCAAAGTTATAAAAAGAATATTTCTTGACCAATTTCTGAAACGGCAGATAGTACTCAAAATAATGATAATGTGAGTTTTGCGTAGACACAAAGCCTGGTAGCACAAAGCTCAAATGTTTGAACACTCGAATACGTTTTACTCGGAATTCTATAACTTTATGGATACTGAAGTACAATTTTGACGATATACTTTTAACATTTTGAACCATTTAGATAGTTCAAAAAAAAAATTTTAGATGGATGTGACCTCTTAACAAATTTTATGTTCCAAAATTTCCCTTTCAGAATTTTAGAATTTTTTTTTATTTGCTTCAACTATTAATTGTAATAGCGTTTCTGGAAAATTGTATTTTAACACAAAATCTGTCTAGATTGGACAAGTCAATTAAATCGTAAGTACGGATTTATTTTTCAAAACATTATTTCCTGGAATCATACATCATTAATCAGACCTTTGCTGTAAATAAATTTACTAGTAATGTAAAAAGTAAAGATAAAAAAAGCGATGTTAGACTGTGTGTAGTGATAGAGTGTGTATACGAAATATAATCAATCAAAATTAATTTTAACAAAAAAGAACGTTTATAAAACAAAATTAAGTATGTTAGTTTTACTAGTCTTTTCTAAACTTATCGAAATTGATTGAATGTCAAACCAAATTAACTCGTACATATTTCAAACATTTAATTAGACATTGAAGCACATCTAGTAGAAAAAAACAGCACCATTTTTTTCATAAGAAACAACAATAAATATACTTTATATTTCATAAAACATATTTAATTCTAAATTTGTTTATTATTTGAACATAAATAATTTTTTCAAAGTTATTAAACTAAACTTGTGATCATAATAATTTGTATATTGAAAAATAAATAGCTTACATACATGAAAATATTGTGTTATTTTGTAATTAGCAAAAGTGTAAACTTAATAGTTAGAAATCCGACAAAATCATATGAAAGGAATTTTCGAACTCATTAAATTTAAGAATCGCTGGTTTATATCCATACCTGAATATATGGCATGCATAGTATATATCTTCCATTGATGATCCGTTAGACCTTTCTTTCAAGATCGTTTATTACTATACAAAATACTTTCCTTTGAGAGAAATCCCATTACAATTTAAACAGCAATGTTATTAATGAAGGTATGATAAATGATAGAAATTAATATGCAATTTATTAAATAAAACTTTTGTAAAAATAGATGGCGAACCGAGATTATCCCTATTTGAAGAAAGAAAATGTGTGGCACTGAAAAGAGCCATTTGTATGTGTTTTCCTGAAATAACTATATATAACCTGAATATATTCATATAATACCTAATAGAATTATTTTTCAGTAGCGACTTTGTTAGTCGTAGCTTCCGGTTTTGAAATTTTAATTTTAGTGGTTAGTGCTTTTGGAATTTTCTTCGTTTTTGATAAGTATAGTTCTTGCATTGCCTTTTTTGTAGTTTCTTTTCCATTGTAGCAAAAATACGTATATAATGTAAGACACACACACGCGAGCTCACGTCTCATATATAATAAATATATTGAGCATTTTCATCAAAGTTTCTTTGCTTTTAAGAAACTAGCCATATTGGAAAAATATTAATTACGATTGGTTTCACTTTTTTTTCTCTTTGCATCTTGAGAAATTACAATTTCTAGATCCTGTAATAATCCTATAGAAAAGTCATTCCTAAATGCTTGTTTAATGTTATATATGCATATAAATAAATATATTAATAGGGTCTATGATATTCGCTGACTTTACAGGTACCTACTTTATTGTATTTTTCTATTTCAAATATAATCTTCTTCAAAAGCTCAGAATCACAAAAGCTTTGCTGATTCTCTTTTCAACTTAGCAACTTTTAAATCTTCGATACGTTTGGAAATATTAAGTTGTCCCAATTTTTTTTTGTTTTATATTATTTTATATCTGCATTATGTGTTCTCCATTTTTCTTGATTACCTTTCTCCATTTCTCTAGAAGCTGCAGAATGGCATTCTTCTAAAACTTTTGAGGTTTGCTATCAAAATATCGTTCTAGGAACACTTTTGTCATTTATTGTAGTCAATTGTTTAGCGCAAAGAGAATGGTTTAATGTAAGAAATAAGCAATAATCACACGGGGCAGTATCCGGAGAATATGTCGGATGAGGTAGAACATCTCAATCAAATGATAACAATTTGTTTCTAATGACTGAAGATACATAAAGCCTGGCGTTACTGATAAACAACGGCTTCATTTGTTCGTTCTCACCTTTTTGTAGTGATTGTTTCCTTCAATTTGTCCAATTAGGAACAATATTTCATTGAATTAATTGTTTCACCTGGTGAAAGCAGTTCATAATGACATCCTTGCAGTCCCACAAAATGAACATCAAAACTTTCTTCAGGTGAAGATCAGATCTTGTTACCGTAGAATTATCACTGGACGAAGGTCATTTACGTATATTTTCATATGTAATTCACATCTCATCCTCAGTAACCAATCTAACCAAAAATGAATCGATCTTATTTTACTAAAGAAGAAAATCACAGCTCAAAACACACTCGAGATTGTTCTCTGAGGCGGAATCCATAATTCAGAGAAATTGAACTAGCCGATTTCTAAAAAATGATTATGCACTGTTGTTCGCGAAATGTTTGAAATATTTGGCAATTCACGAATGTTATATCGCAGATTTTCATTAACAACGGGCTTGATTAGTTCAGTATCCGTATTGCTAGGACGGCTGCTGCGTTCATCTTCTAAATTAAAATTATCCTTTTCAAACCTCTTAAACCAAAAGCGAACTGTCTGAATACTTATAGAACCACTACAATATACGATGCAAATCTCAGCTGTGGTATATTTAACATTGTAGTCTTTTTTGAAACAATGAACCATTATATGCCGGAAATGCTTCCTTTGATATTCCATATTTAAAGATGTATATAAGACTTTAATGCGAACGAAATATATTCTACGAGAACTAAACCATGACTGAAGATAATGGCCATATTTCACAAATAACGTTTCATGTTTGTATAAATACTGCCAGATAAATCAATATTTTCTTCTAAATAATAAATCTGGCAAAAAAATATATTATAAAATATTATTTAATATTCTACTATTGTTTTATTTTTAAATTATTTATATTATATAAATTATTATCAGCACAAAATTGGAGAGAGTAGGTTAAGTTAGGTAGGTGCGACGACGTATCATAATTCATGTCACATAGACCTATCTGGCAGTGGGGGTAATGTGACGTCATGTGACGTGGAGAAAATTCACCCCGTAGCTGCGATCTACACATAACAAATATGACGGATAATAACACACGTCTTACTCGTCCCAATGTTCGACCGCGACTGTGCAGTGAGCACTGGAATGACTTCCTTTGCTTGCTCGTCGTATTTATACTAGGCAACTAGTCTACTCCCACCAAATGCAACGCACCAATCAGAGAATGTAGCAATCCAGTAAGAATTCTATATTGTAATCAGAATTCGTTTTCTGTGGTCAATAATTTAAAAAACATTTCACTAACGATAAAAACATTTCCATTTAGCAAAATTGTTCGAAAATTATCATGAAAATGATCTTTTCTAATAACCTAACAATCTAATCTAAACAATAAATAAAATTTTAACGAATATACATTCTGCCACGTATTGTTTTTTTATCATATTATGTTAAATCTGTTTTATTATTATTTATTATTATTATTATTATTTCAAAAATTTATTGGCTAATTTAAAATTAACTAAATAAAAAGATTAATAATATTAATAATATCTGTTTAATTTATTTTATGTTATTTATTCTAACAAGTTCATAGTATTATTATTATGAGTTTACATTGAGATAATATCTTTTCCATTTTCTTTCGTAATTTGAATATTTTTGTTTTTGGAATTAAAAATTTTGTATGTTATTGTATATTCATCGTCACAAAACTGTAAAAAGACACTGCATGGATAAACTAAAAATTTTTAATAAGATTACTTACCGATAATGCATATTGATTGACTAAATAGGCTTGGCATCTTTCTTTTGGATCCGTGCTTATATTATTAGCAAACAAATATATAAAAATCGCAACAATATATGAATATATTTAATGTAAGAAATTAAAAATGAAAAATTTTGAATTTCTTCGAATTAAAACAAGTGACGAGCGAGAATTTCAAACTAAGATTATTGACATAAGTCTTGATAAGTCTTGAGTCTTTTGTCAATTTTATTGTTCGAGCAACAATGTACTCACATAACGGGATCTAAACAAAGTCACCTATCAAAATATAAAATATTGTATTTGTTTCTTTCGATTACCATATTATATTGCTATTTTTCGATTGTACCTTTGTATAGTTGTAAAAATTGAAATATTTGAAAAATATCGCTAATCTTATTTACACTTAACGGTAATTTTTTCGAGAACTTTTTTTTCCTATTTTATTATTACAATTTTCGAGATAATTGTAAGAAGAGATTTTAAAAAGTTATTATTATTTTGGTACCAGTTTTATTAACAAAGTTATAATCAATGTTTTCTACGTCAGACCAACAAGAGTGTGTAAAGAAAATAAAAAAATCACTTATATTTTATCCGGTTATTTGATCTTCTAAATCAGTGGTTCCCGACCATTATTGACTTTCATACTACTTGACAGCAAATTTTTCTAAGTTATATTACTTTAACATTAAAAAAATAGTTATATTCTGTATTATTTAATTTTTTTCGTACTCTTCTAATACTCCTAAAAACCAAGTACGTATCCCAAGTTAGGAACTACTGTCCTAAATGAATTTTCTCAAAGTCGAGAGCTAGCTAAATTATTTTCTCGCATCTACAAACTGTAGATTCGCCTACATTTCATTAAAATTCTCAAACTTGTTTTCAAGATAAAATTAATAAATATAGAATTATACAAATATACAAGAATTAGTCATTTAATAGTATAAGATTCTTTTTTTTCCTTTTGAAAATAATGAATATATTAATTTAACAAAAAATTTTCAGTTTCATTCATATTCATTTGATTAAATAATATTTCACGTAGGCAAAAACTAGGGAAGAATTTAAATTTATTTGTACATTATTAAAACCATAAGCAAAGAGTAGCAACGCAGGATATAATTAGGTAAATAAAAGAATAGGAAAGTGAAATTGGCTTGTATAATACTATTACAACCATAAACAAAGGAAGACAATGCAGGATATATTCGAACAAATAAAGAAGCAGGAAAGTAAAATGTACTTATATGATAATATTAGAACTATAATCAAAGGACGATAGTGGAGGATACATCCAGGAAAGTAAAAAAGCGAGAAAGTGAAATTGGCTTGTATAATATAATTATACATAAGCAAAGGATAGCAACCCAGGATATATCCAGGTAAGTACAAGAACGGGAAAACTAAATAGGCTTGTATAATACTAATACAAACATAAGCAAAGGACAGCAACGCAGAACATATTCAGGTAAAAGTAAAAGAGCAAGAAAGAAGTGAAATTTACTTGTACTATTAGATTTGTACTATTATTTGCACTTACAAAAATACAGCAATATAGAATATAATCTGTCTTTATCACATCTTTATCCTATTTTAACAAAATCCCAATCTGGTTTTGACAAAAATTTGTCTTATATTTTTTTGAGCGTCCATCCATCCATTTACTTGTAATATCTCCATCAGAGATCACAAGTAAAAATGTTGTATAACAAGTAAAATATTTAAGAAATATAAATAGACGTAAGAATCCAGAATAAACATTGAAAATTTGAAAAAAGTTCAGCGAAAGAGTTTAGATTTGCATCTCTACCTGGAATCGTCATATAATTATTAATTCTATATCTGTAGCTAAAACGTTCGTTTCTGAAAAATTTTTTAAGAAATATCTGTATTAATTACTATATTAATTGATCAAGTTATAGAAAAGTTATCAATCCTTAATTTTTTTAGCCATTAATTAATTTTTTTCGCTTTTGATCGATATATTTTTTTATCAACAATTTTTTTTTCAATATTGATTGCACGAAAAAAAATCTAAATAAATCATATATTAATCACAATAATCTGTAATTATTTATAAAATAATTATAAACCTGAAATGGAACTGTTGCTTATTAGTTTCAACAATCGAATGATGTAAGAATTTTTCTATGGATTGATAATTTTTTGCAAAATAAAAATCAAAAAAATTCTGAGGATTCATATTATGTTCAATTAATTTTTTGTCATTTTGAGAATTAGTAGGATTACTCTTCAATTTTGCTTTTCGATTCTTGTTTTTATAGATGTATTTACGGTATATTTTCTCAAGGATAATTGTAAATCGTCAAGTAGGGAAAGATGAAAAAAAAAAAAGAAAGGAATTAGCGAAAGAGCATGTTTGAGGAGTTCGTGTGAGTTATAGACATAGCACAGTCCTCACAAAATCTATACTACCATTGATTAGAAAAGGAAAGGTGGAAATGTGTACGAACAATAATAGGTAATTTGTATAGCTTTTTCACGTTCAAATGTAATTAATTTTTATCCATTGAACGTATAAATTGAAGTTCCACCGTAAACCAAAGTAAAATGAACAAAAATAAACTATACATATTTTTTTAATAGGTCTTAGTTTATACCGAAATTTATCACGTCATGTTAATCTAATGCAAAAGCATTTAACTACTTTTTAAAATTATATCTTAAACATGATATAGCTTCAAATATTTTACATATATATATTGTTATTTTTAGAAATTAAATTGAAAATTAAACAGCAATATGATTATGTTATTGACGAAGGTATGGTAATTGTTAAAAATTAAGGAGAAATTTATAAAAAACATTTTATAAAAATAAGTGAAACATCGAAATTATTCCTGTTCAAAAAAAATATTTGTGGCCCTGAAAAGGACCATTTCCGTATTTATGTCTGAAGAATTATTTCTTAACAGTAGCTTTGTTGGTTGTAGCTTTTTTCGGTTTTGGAGTTTTAGTTTTAGCGGCTGGTGCCTTTGCAGTTTTCTTTGTTTTTGATATAGTTTTGGCTTGTGCCGCCGACTTTTTCGTTGTTTTCTTTTCAGCGGCATTAGCAGCAGCTGCAGCTGTTTTAACACCAGCTTTAACAATGGTCTTAACACCGGCTTTAGTAGCACCAGATTTAGGAGACATTACTTTAGTAGCTTTCTTTTGATCTACAGGTTTCTTTGCAGTCTCGGGGGTCTTTTTCGTTTTAGCTTTTTTGTTACTATTGACTGGTTTATTTGCTACAGCATTCTTTTTCTCCACAGATTTATCCGTAGCTCTTTTCTTCTTAGGAGATCTTTGAGGTTTCGGCTTGGCGATTTCAGTTGAAAGTTTAAAGGATCCTGATGCACCTTTTCCTTTAGTTTGTACAACAAAACCAGATGATACTGCAGTCTTTAAATATCGTTTTATAAACGGTGCTACTTTTTCACCGTCAACTTTGTAAGTAGCAACGATATACTTTTTAATAGCTTGCAACGACGAGCCTTTACGATCTTTTAATTCTTTAATAGCTGCAGTAACCATTTTAGAGGTTGGAGGATGCGACGATTTCGATCGTTGTGCTTTCGCTTTTGCATCCTTTTTCGGAGTAGGCTTCACGTTCTCGGTGTTACTTTCAATCGTTGTATTTACACTATTAGTTGCCGTATCTTCCATTATACCCTTTAGTGTAAATATTGCAAATCAAATAAAAAATAAATTTAAAGATGTACAGCTAGTAATTGTCCGACAAAATGCGGCAGATAATGCTCAGATTGTATATAAAGACAATTTTTTCTCTTCGTATTATATTCCGTAAGAAGTCAGAAGCTTGATATCTACTCTCACGAATAACTTTGTGGGTAATAGTCCGGTGAAAACTTGTCTCCCGTTATATAGTGCATCGTGGCTCACCCCTCGGCCAATTGGAGCACTACAGAAACTCAAGAATCTTTCGAATAATCCTATTGGTCTGTTTCTTAGTATGAAGAATTATATAAATACATACGATTCGGTTAAGCATCATTTCTGATACAGAACTTGAAGG
Organism: Vespa crabro; assembly: GCF_910589235.1. Classification (NCBI taxonomy): domain Eukaryota; kingdom Metazoa; phylum Arthropoda; class Insecta; order Hymenoptera; family Vespidae; genus Vespa; species Vespa crabro. Next base: position 8,810,800 of record NC_060961.1, read on the forward strand.
ATTTCTTTGTGTTACGATTTTATAAATTAAAATATTTCTCTTTCGAAGAACTTAAATATGTCTGGACGTGGAAAAGGTGGTAAAGTGAAGGGAAAGGTAAAGTCACGATCGAATAGAGCTGGATTACAATTTCCAGTTGGCCGTATTCATCGGCTTTTAAGGAAAGGTAATTATGCCGAACGCGTTGGAGCTGGAGCGCCAGTTTACTTGGCAGCAGTGATGGAATATTTAGCTGCTGAAGTTCTCGAATTGGCCGGAAATGCAGCTCGCGATAACAAAAAAACTAGAATTATTCCAAGACATTTGCAATTAGCGATTCGAAATGATGAAGAATTGAATAAACTATTGTCTGGTGTGACTATTGCTCAGGGTGGTGTCTTGCCAAACATACAAGCTGTTCTGCTCCCAAAGAAGACAGAAAAGAAAGCATAATTAAAAATCTATAAAGAAAAAACGGTCCTTTTTAGGGCCACCAGAATGGTTTTTTCTTAAGGAATTATCTCGTTTCTATTACGTTACTAATAATTTTGTATAAACAAAAGTATATCTTCGATATATACGAATTTTATTTTTTATATGTAGAATTGTTTTCAATTTCTTTTTTAACGAAATTTTATGAAATTAATGGTATTAAATACTTTACTTAAAATTACTGATATGTTTGACGCACAGATCATTCCCATGAACTACCGAACTAAAATTTCGCAACACAGTCAACATTATAAAAAAGCTATTTTAACAATAGAAACTTTATAATTAAGGCTAGGTAGATAGGATTACATCTAAAATAATGCCAAACTTAATTGAGATCAAGGCTTCATCCAGTTTCTATCTTATTCAACATATGTATAAATTACTTCCTTATATATTCTAAAACTAATTTGGTCTTATATGCATACGATACAATCATCTACTTCATCTTATTAGATTTGGATAACGTCATCAAAAACATCAATGAACGTTTAATAGACATAAAATAATATTTGGACCTTTGGAAATTTAAATTGAACATAGACAAGACTGAAACAGCCTAATTAATAAAAAAGATAATAGCTAACTCCCCAAACATCTCCATAGACAACACACATCTTATGATCACTTCAAATGTAATATTCAGGTATCTAGATCGACAGAAGATTTATCTAAAGATTTCATATTATATTATGAAATATGATTAAGAATCAACAAATGTCAAGGAATATTCAAAACCCTATACCTTCTTTAATTAACAGAAATAACTCTCTAAAAATTCAATTCAAATTATATCTCTACAAAGCTTGTGTAAAACTTTTTCTGTTAATATGCCTCATAAATCTGGGCAATCGCTGTTCAAATACATATCAAATCCCTTCAAAGATTTCAGAACAAATTCCTAAAAATTGCACCCTACAAAAATTATCCTTAACAAACAGATATCTTACAATCCTCATATATATATATATACATATATATATGTATATTTATATATACTGTATATATATATAGTAGCTAAAATAAAATTAATAACAAGTCACATTAATTTATATATAGTTTCTCTAATTTATAAAATTTTAATCGTATTAATTTGCTCATTCATTAAGGTATTAGAAAATTACTTTCTGCATAATCTTCTATTAAAGTTTAATTCTGTACATAGACAAATTCATATTACTTTTCATGAGGGTTCATACAATTATTATTAGGATAAGTGTAGGTTTTGGAAACTTAGACTCTAATTGCAGAGCAACTAAAGCCTAAGGAACTACGAAAAGAATATTTTTTAGGAAACATAAAGAAATGCATTATTTTCCCTTTCTGAAGTTTTTGAAGGTTTTTCAAAATCTACAAAAACCTTCAGGTTTTTGAAAGTTATTGTCAATTGTTATCAAGATTACTATTTCTGCACTAACAGAGTCTCTGCGATTTTGTTCCTAAAATAGTTGTATATGAAAAGAAAAATGAAGAAAATTGCAAATAATCGCAATGAAAAATTCCTAAAACAATATTCTTGACAGTCCCAAGTGCAACGTACATGCTATTTTTCATGTACGATGGTTTATATCATACGTTCGGTGATGATAATTGAATAAATATAACAAAAAACAAAAATAAATGCATAAAAATAAATATCAAATATCATATAAAAATATATAATCTTTTTAAAACTGGATTCAGAAGATATAATAAACGCATAGATTATGAAAATATTCTTTATTTTTAATGTTACATTTATGTATATATATATATATATATACATATATATATATATATATATATATATATATATATATATATATAAATGATTCTCTACAGTTAAAAAAACATGCAAATTATGTTTATGATTATTTATTTGGTGTTATATGAACTTATTTTATTTGACTTAATAAAAAGCCAAATCTTTCCAATCTTTTTTCATGCCATTTGCAGCATCTAAAATATCAGTTATTATATTAACATATAGAATCTGTTTATTTAAACAAAAATTTTAACTTTCCTTTTAATAATTCTTAATTTTTATTCACGTATTTTAATAACAACGTTCTTTACTCATGTGTAATATTTGTACGTCTTTTTTTTCTATATTGATTATACATTTGCAATATAGTACAATATTCGTATAAAAAAACGTGATTGATATACAATATCAATTAGTATAAAATTAAATATGAAAGTATATAAACGGAAAGTATATACGTTCTTCGTTACGAATATTATACATTTATGTTCAAGCTTATCGTATCAGATACATATTCACATTTTCTATTAAAATCATACGCATACATAACATTGCAAATGACTTATAGAATAGAGCCACAAGTTAGCTGGGCATTTATGTTTTTTAGAATAATAAGATTTCGATTAATTGCCTTGCTCGATTTAACCGCTGACAATAACAATAGCAGTCAAAAAATTCATGTTACAGTATTTATAGAGAGCCAATCAGATTGCGAAATTTGATATTGACAAATATTATATAATGAAAAATTTATTTATTCCACAATTGATAAATTTACTCTTAAAATTTACGAAATATTTTTTAAATATTTTGAACAATTCACTCCTATAACATATATCGCAGCAAATGAAGTCAAATCCGTCGTGGTAACGTTGTCATGGTAACAATGTGTTACGAAACGTTAGTACAAACTCCTATATAGTGGTTACGGTTATTGTAACCAACTTTAAATTCAGGGAACTAAAGACTTCGACATATGCATCGACGTAAGACGTAAACTATAAGTTATAATGTTAAGCGCCATCACATACGATCGCGTAGCTATAAGCTTTGACCAATCACGGTCATCATCGGAGAAATTACGCGAAAACATAGTTCTTAAGTGTCAAGTGCTGTTACATCTTCTTTTTTGCATTATATTTATATTATATTAAAACACTTATTATATTAAAACACATGCTCTTGATAATTTCAATCGAAATGTAGTAAGATACATAACCTCAAAATCTGTACTGAGTTAGTGTGACGTGCATTCATAAAATTTCAAATATCAAGTTTAAATGCGGGAAGACATATGATTGATTTTTAAAACGTAAACCGTATAAATTTCAAGCCTTACGAAAATTTTCAGAGCTTCGTCTTATATTGAAAAATATAAAAGGGAATAGTCGACTCTGATTGGTAAATTTCTTTAGCATTCATAAAATATTGAATGAATAAATTTGTATACATATCCAAAGATAATATAATGAAAAATTTATTTATTCTGCAACAATTGATAATTTTATTTTAAAAATTTAGAAAATATTTCGCAAAGTGTTTTTGTTACAATTCTATAAATTTATATTTTTGAGGAGTTTCAATATTTAAAAAAAAAAATGTAATTATGGTTAAAGCGTTGAAGCTGGAGTGTCAATTTATTTGGCGGTAATGATGGAATATCTAGATGCTGAAGTTTTATACGTACCTCCTATGTGCCGTATCTGTAAGTTAAATCTTATTTATCCCGACTGATAAAGTAGTATGGTATTACCGACTGATAATATATTTTATAGAAATGAGTAAAAAGTGGAAAACAGTTTCAAGAAAAACCGCAGCTTGAAAGACAAATAATAAAATTACTACTTACGTAAACGAATGCAGTAAATCGTAGTGTATACACGTAGTAGATCAACAATTACAGATGGAATAGTCATGCGAGTACTATTTAATTTATCAAAATGTTTGGTGCGTGGAACAAAACAAAAGAAGAAGCATTCAAATAATGCGTCTACAAAGCGATATTATTAAAAGCGATAATATATTGAACAGCTATTAATTGCATTTGGAGAAAAGAGATGGAAATTTGATCCTATATGTAATGGTATGAATATTATACTTGTTAAACAAATGAATTTTTATGATTATCAATATGGTTATTGTTTATTAGTGATGCAGAAAAATCACAAAATAATGAATTAATGGATTAATAAAATAAGTTATGAGAATAATGGATTAATGTATTGACAGAATAATGAATTAACGGATGCACAGGATATTGAATTAATGGATGTACAGAATAATGAATTAACAGATTCACAAAATAATATATTAATATATTCATAGAATAGTGGATTAATAGATTCACAGAATAAAGTATTAACATATCTCAAAATAGATATCAATGTATTCACAGAATAATATATTAATGTACTCATAGAATAAAGGATTAATGGTTTCACAGATTAATGTATAAACGTGTCAATAACCGTGTGGGTTATTGGCTGGATTTTTTATTCAAATTATTGTGATTATTTCATGTAAAATGAAATATGATTATGAAGTGCTTCTGAATATCAGTTGATACATAATTATCATATATAATGCAATTTTCATATCGTGAATCAATGGTGGATCATGCAACATTGTGACTCACAAGGGAGAGTACAGGATAATCTAGTCCATTCTGTGGCATGATCTATTCTATCCTGTGTCAAAAATTGGTACTAGGACCACTTGTATACGCTTATCCTATTAGTTTCTTTGTAAATATTTTCTTGTTCACACTGTGTGCAGTTATTCTTCAAGTGAACTTTTAATTTTCTTTTACTTTGTTTTTTATTTCGTTTTCTCAAAATATTTATAAATCTTAAATTTACGAATATTTTTTAGTTTTCACTAAAATTGTCGTATAAAGAGTAAAAAGTAATTTTTTTTTATCGTATGACGAGTATATTCATTAAATACAATTAACTGCTTAAAGTATCATTAATAATATCAATGAATTTGAGCAATAAAGTTATTGATCTTTTAAAAAGCTAGTTGACATATCTTTATAATTTAATTCAATTTAATATATAGCTGCATATATTCTGTTTGACATGAGTATATTCATTATCTCTTAATTCTTACTACATAACGTAGGTATATATGTTTAAAAGATATCTGTATACAGACATATACACATATTTAACAGTTTCAACTTTAAAAAAGAAAGAAATCGATTATATAAAGCGCAAGAAATCGGATCATCTCGCTTCGAGTCGGTGATTTATTAAGCATTGACTATCTACTTTGTTCTCTCTTGAGTGTTTGCATAATACGATTGATGCGCTTTAAAGATACATATACGGTCTATAACTGTCTAAATTTAAATTAAACATTAGTAAAATACGATGATGAATGCAAAATAATGGAATAAATATTATACTGTTATAATTAGTAACGTAAGATTTTTTATTAGTTAAAAATGAGTCAAATTATATTAATTTTTATATTAATAAAAAATTAACATTGAATATATTTTTATAATCAAGATAAGTTGTTTAGTTTTTAAATTGCACTTAATATGCTGAGATATATTTATTTCTTAAATTGTATTTAATAAATCAAGATATCTAAATTGTTTATTTTTTAAATTGTTTATAGTTGTTTTATCATTACCTTATTCTTAATCTGTCATAAGTAACTTCAATTAAATTTATATATACATTATTTAATTTAAAATAAATTAAAAATAAAAAAATATATCATTTTGCAATTCTATAGTTTTGCAATCTTTACAATTACAATGAAAAATTCAATTTCATTTAATGTCCATTTAAAATTTACGTAAGTTATTGTAACATTTTTTAAGTAAGTATAGACAAAAATAACTAAATTTTAATCATCAAAATAAATTATCATTCATCATGTAAATACGAAATCATTTAAATATCTCTTTCGAAATGCAATGAAGCGAACGTTAAGATCTATTGATTTAAAACTGAAGATCGAGCGAAGCACCTTATGCATGAATCGTTCATTTCATTTCATTCTTCCATCCTTTTGTATTTCGTAAGGATAGGTGCTGGTTCGTGTACAATACATAATAGTAATGCAACTTTCGTAAAAGAAGAGGTGTTCATAGAATCAATACGAAAGAAGAACGGAGTGCTCAATATACAAATATACTTCAGCAAGTAAGTAACTTGGGCAAGCAAGCAAGCGAGCAAGCAAGCAAGCAAGCAAACAAGCAAGCAGGCAGGCAGTGTGAAACGAACCGCTATAATTAATGTACGTCAATCCCGGAACGCTTTTGCAAGAGTAAATGCCACCGATATATGTATATTTAATGTGCGATACACATACAACATGTACACTCCCCCGCGATCGAAGGCCAACCGCTATCACTTCGGTCCTAAAGTGCCGCTACTATTTCTTTCCTTATTTCCACAACTATCAACTATCTCTCTCTCTTTCTCATTCTCTCTCTCCCCTTCTCACTCTGTGTCTCTTTGGAATATTTTATCTTGATTTATTATTTCATTTTCTCCCTGACCCTCCTGCCCCCTCACACGACCTAACTTTATCAACGACGAGAAATTATTTTATAAATGATGATGTATACTAGGTGTTCAATTTGTCGACCAGAAGAATGTTTATATAATTTTATCATAATGTATATTTAAAGAAACAAAGAAATGATAATAAAAGAGCGAATTTGACTCTTTGATATTATTGTAACGTAAACAAAAAGAAAATGTATAAACACGTACAATAAGAATAAATCGTGGTATTTTTTTTTCTTTATAGCGTTATCGGTTAACAATTAATTATTAATTTTTACTAATAATACACTCATCTTTTATAAAATAATATAATATAAAAAAAATTAATGAAATGAAAAGAATTGTTCTATCTTTTTCCCTTTTTTTTAAAGTATCAAAAGTAATTCTATTTTCAATGTAGTTCCATAATACAGTAGGGTAACTGAAGTGAAATGCTAAGATGTATGAAAAGAGCGCGTTTGGTCTTATCGTTATAGCAAACCTCGGTTTCTACTACGAAATGTTACCTGCTAGCACATTCGTGCCTTTTTCTCTCTCTCCCCCTTTCTATTCATACCGTCACGCACTCTAATTCGTTTGCTTTTAATCAAACCAATCTTCATAATCGTTATCTTACGAGTTTCTTAACGGAGCTTATAAATTCACTTGAATTTACAAACGATCTAGATCAGGTTCAATTATATATGTGTTTAATGGACGTTATAAATAAGAAACATAAATTATTGATAACGTTTCTTTTTTTTAGATTGTTTTGATTATATATTTAGAGTAATCTTATGCATAAAATATGATAATATATATTTTTATATTTTTTATTTACAATAAGTGATGAAATTATTTAACAATTATTATCTACAATAAAAATATATAATACATTTATATATTTTTATTCTTGTCTTCGTTAGTGTTATATTATTATTATATACAATGAATGTGTAATAATTTATAAATAATATATAAATAATTTTACATCACTTTTAATACAATGATTAGACAAATAAATTGTATTGTAAAATAAAATAATTTAAAATTGATTCAATAATCATTATCTATTCATTACTATCAATTCATCAAAGTTAACGAAGATAACCTTGGTATTAATGTGGAAGAAACGTGGATTCACGTGTATGGAAAAATATATACACGCCTATCGGTACACACATACGTTCACACGAGGTGGTCAACAGATCGGGGGTAGTCTATTACAAAGAGGGCGTGGTCTTTGTCTTAGAAAACGTATCAAACGTTCGATAAAAGGACTTAGAAGAATATAAAAGATCCACACGAAAGAAAAAAGAAAAAAATAATTATTATCATATTAAAAGTATTACATGGGGAGGGGTAGGAGGAGAGGGAGGGAAATATAGAAAAGAAAATATTTTGTTCGTTTCTATTTATACTTTGCTAGGATCTTTGTATGTGTTATCATGTACGATCCAATTAAGAAAGCGAAGGACACATTCCGATCCGTAAAGTTCATTACCTAACGATTGTTTTCGGTTACGGTTATCAAAATATAATAGATCTCGTAATAAATCGAGTCCGGTGTTGTTTTTACCTAACATGCAATGTTTTCTTAGGTTTTTAATTAAATTAATGATAGTATACTATATTATTTAAGATAGTATGCTATAATCATTTAAGACATTTAACAGATAATATGTCTTATATTATTTACGAAATTATAGTGTAATTTTTAATAATTCCTTAATTGTATAAATAATTATTTTTTTTATGAAAATGTTATCTTTATCTAACATACTATTCTTTGGTAGATTTTTAGATTTTTAAATAAATAAATGCACTTATATATATATATATATTAAATCATTCAAAACATTATGCTATATATAAATCTAGTTAGCTTAAGAATAACTTGATCATCAAATAAAGTTAATTAAAATAAATCATTTGTATTCACGGAAGGTGTAAGGCCACTAAGCGATTCATATCAATCTCATTCTCTACTCGAAATATCTGTTCATAGAAAAAAAAGGCGGAACTCTTGCGTCAGTGTCGTTGGCGCTTTATGAGTTATGATCGATAGCTGGAACGTTATTCGGAACGTGTGGGCGTTGGTCCTATCTCTTGTCACCTTCAAATTCCATCGTACGATTTAAAAAGACAAATAAAAATAATTGACGAAATATTGATTTTTCTTTTTTATAATGATACCTGATAAGGTTGATTGACGTAGAAAAATGTAAGTACTTGCTTTTTTTTTTAGGAAAGTCGATCTTTTTTTATCATATTATAGAAATAAATAATTAGCGTCCATTTTTATATTTATATATATAAAATATAACTATTTATCTAAATCATTTACAACTATATATTTTCATATAATTATATAGTTATCTAAAAATAATATAACATATTGTATAAAAATATAAAATACAACATATAAAATGTAATAGTGTATTTAATATTATATATAGTATAATAATAACATATTTGTATAAAATATAATAATATATCTAATATTATATATAATATAAAACTAATATATTCATATAAAATATAATAATACATTTTAAATTATATGTATTAAATAATATAAAATAATAATAAATATGATGAATATATATTTACATTCATATATATATATAAATATAAATAGCAAAAAAAATATTTTATTCTTGTTTCGTTTTCTTTTTTTTTTTTTTTTTTTTTTATAATTACTTATTATTGCTTCAACATCGGCAACATTAATAAAATATTTTTGAAAAATAAAAACGATTCTTATTCTTAGTACTTAAATTGATTTGATTTTCCATTGGCATTTTTATTTAATGACTTTAAAGCAGATTCTATTGGAAGATGATAATATAATAGAACATATATACAAAAGACATCCAAGTGTAATTTATCGTTATCGTTACGCCTTCATAAACACGCGTGAATCAGGGAATTGTCGTGCGTATGCAATGCCTAACATAAGGCAAAAGTTGCGCCAAAGAAATTACGAAATACATTATCCGATTGGTTGCTCGACTCTGTGTACCACGTGCGATCGATATTCTCTCTCTCTCTCTCTCTCTCTCTCTCTCTCTCTCTCTCTCTCTCTCTCTCTTTCTCTCTTACTCTCTTTTTTTTTCTTTCCTTCTTATTTCTCTTCACCCTTTTAACGAGAACCCAGGTTCCGGTTGCATTTATTATTCTTTGTCGAGATATATTGTTGTTAATTGGCGCAGAGATAGTATAAAGCTATGGAAAATAGCAGGATCTTCGATATCGATCTATTGGATCTATCTATCATGAAATATTACTTCCATATACTTTTATTTTCCCATTATTCTCATTAAATCGAATGGAAATTATTCTCTTTTGTCGGTAACGTAAACGGATGATCTATCTATCGATCTAGCGTTATAGATCATTTACGTATATCTATGAATTTCGTTTATCTCGAATGAAAATCTAAGTTATTTTCACATTTTGTTATATTAACTAACTGGTATCGTATCAATTAGGATTTATATAGGTATATGTGTTTATTTCTAATGTTTTGTATTATTCGATATTTAGAGATTAGGAATGTTACTCGTTGAGTATAAACCTGAATCGATATGTAAGAATTTGAAAAACTAAATGATTGTATGAATATGCTTAATTTTTGTACAAATAAGGATTTATGTATACATCTCGATTTCTAATATTTTATTTTATTCGATGTTTAAAAATTAAGAATACTACTTTTTGAATATAAGCTTAAATTGAGATGAAAATATTTGAAAGAAAATATCGCGAAGAAAAATTTAAATAATTCCAATATTTTGCCGGATTAAATGTGCCAATTATCGTAAAAATTAAATACATGTATTTTAGTATTTTATGTTAACCGATGTTCAAGAAACAGAAATAAATGGGCTCTAAATAAAATATTGTAAGAAAAAAATCTATATAGTTCTAATACTTTCTTAAATTAAATATATATAATATATTTTATATTGTATATATTTGAAGATTAAATATATATTTTATAAATATATATTAATTAATAAATATATATT